>NW_028176334.1:0-157500 GCF_949987555.1 Borostomias antarcticus
GTTAGGTGAGGTAGGTAAGGTAGGTGAGGTAGGTGAGGTAGGTGAGTTAGGTGAGGTAGGTGAGTTAGGTGAGTTAGGTGAGGTAGGTAAGGTAGGTGAGTTAGGTGAGTTAGGTGAGGTAGGTGAGGTAGGTGAGTTAGGTGAGGTAGGTGAGGTAGGTGAGTTAGGTGAGGTAGGTGAGGTAGGTGAGCTAGGTGAGTTAGGTGAGTTAGGTGAGGTAGGTGAGTTAGGTGAGTTAGGTGAGGTAGGTGAGTTAGGTGAGGTAGGTGAGTTAGGTGAGGTAGGTGAGGTAGGTGAGTTAGGTGAGGTAGGTGAGGTAGGTGAGGTAGATGAGGTAGGTGAGTTAGGTGAGGTAGGTGAGTTAGGTGAGGTAGGTGAGTTAGGTGAGGTAGGTGAGGTAGGTGAGTTAGGTGAGGTAGGTGAGGTAGGTGAGTTAGGTGAGTTAGGTGAGGTAGGTGAGTTAGGTGAGGTAGGTGAGTTAGGTGAGGTAGGTGAGGTAGGTGAGTTAGGTGAGGTAGGTGAGGTAGGTGAGGTAGATGAGGTAGGTGAGTTAGGTGAGGTAGGTGAGGTAGGTAAGTTAGGTGAGGTAGTTGAGGTAGGTAAGTTAGGTGAGTTAGGGGTAGTCCTGTGTTTGTTTGGTGGCCGCTGCCACCGCGCCTACACTGCTGGGCATGGTGGCACGAGGCTCCACCTCCACCGAGTTGGAGAAGCTGTGGCGCCGGCGTGGGTTTGGACTCTCGCCGGCCGTCGCCGTGTCGGTGGAGGAGTGTTGTTTGGCTGTGGGCGCAGTCGTGGGGTATAGTAGCGTTTTGTCAGCCTCTAGAATGAACAAAGCAGTTGTTATTTTTCTCGACTCAACCGACAAAGTAAATGAGATGGTGGATAGTGGGGTGGTGATTCAGGGAACACTAACTCCGCTTTTACCGCTCGTCACTCCTGCCAAGAAAGTTACCATGTCAAATGAGCCCCCGTTCCCAAAGAACACACTTCTGGAGAGGGAGATACGGACAACTCGTTTCGCCAATAAAAATAAAAATCTCGGCGGTAGGCTAGTTCTCCGCACATTAAACACGTTGTATCTTTTAGGAGACAGGAAGACCTACATATGATCCTGAAAAAGAATGATGAGGAACTGAATTTAGTATTCCGATTCCGGCTTGATGGTTTTGATTGCGTTGTTCCCGTTAGTTCTGACAGGCTGAAGTGTTTTGGGTGTGGGGCGGAGGGGCACTTGATCCGGTCCTTCCCGGAGAGAATGGATGACCGGCCGGCTGCTGCGGCTGTGGCCGAGCCGACTGGCGGACATGACGGTCAGCCCGCTGTGAGTGGTACCGCACCGGACACACTGATAGTTGAGCCACAGGGAGGGGGTGGTGGCGCGGGTGGTGATCACAGCGGTTCAAATACTGACCAGACTGACAGTGTGGACGCCCCTCAGGGGGGGGGAGTGCGCAGCGCGATCAGGCTGAGCCGGGAGGGCAGTTGGGAAATACTGCGACCAAAATGGCTGAGTCTGTATTGGATGAGGAAGAGAGTGTGATGGATGATGAACTCTTAAAAATGTGTGTGTGAAATGAAAACCCGGGGGGGGGGGGGTGCTAAGGAAAAGAGGCTGTTAGCTGTAGGTCTACTGGGTCCCTCCTCTCAGTCGGGGGGGCGCACGGGATGTCATGGGCACACAGGACAGTGCAGTGAGGAGGAGGAGAAGGAAGATATGCAGCTTGGGCAGGGGGGGGGGCTGAGGAGGGTATGCAGCTTGGGCAGGGGGGGGGCTGAGGAGGGTATGCAGCTTGGGCAGGGGGGGGGCTGAGGAGGGTATGCAGCTTGGGCAGGGGGGGCGGGCTGAGGATTCTTTCAAACAGATAAAAGCTTTTCTGAAAGATACAAAGGGAATTCGAGATGTTAAGGTTGGGGAGTTCTTCCCTCAATTGAAGGTCTTCCATTGACTCAAATTAATGAGGAATTCTGGAGACTTTGGGCAGCCTTCTTTCACTCAGCAGGAGGTTTTACGTTTAAAGAAAATGTTACAGAAGGTTAGAATTAACCTCTCTGATGATGATGATGATGATGATGACGTGTAGGTTTATTGTGTTTTTCTTTTTGTTTTATTCTTTTGTGGTTTTGTCATTCTTCAGATGCAGCTTCTTATTAATTCAGTCGAGATCACTTTTGTCAAATTTGAACATTTATTATACATGCGGCATAATACATGCATATGAATTTTGGCGGTGTGCTCTGTCCGGGGGGCCCCCTGCCTTCCACCGACGTGGAAAGCGCGTTAGCAGGGGGAGGCAATCTAGGTGTTCCCCCCCTCTGGGCCGCTTGGCCCAGAGAGCCAGAAAAGGGGGAACGGCATCTAGCCCCCTGCCTCAATGACGATCAGAGTGGGCCGCGATCGGGAAGACGCTCGGAGGTAACTCAGCCCACTAAGACCGTCAAAGAGTGCCACAGGAGGACTGCTGTACATTATAGTCCCTGGCCTCCACGGACCAGCGCTTCGTGGAGTCCGAAGGAGATACAGCCTAGTGTCTCTGCCTCCATGGTGACCGGAGGGACCGCTGGATGGCCATCCGGAGACGTTTCGGCCCACGGTCACCACGGAGAGCCACAGAGACCAGCTAGCGGCTACTCTGGCATCCACTAGCCGACGCTAGTGGAATACCTGACAAACTTACCCCGGACAGAGAGCAACGATGACAACAGATGACATTGACATACGCAGGAGGAGCAGGGGAGGAGGTGGGGCGAGCATGCAATGCACAACCAGCAGTAATGCAAGCGCGAACAATGACATGTTTTGACATCTTAAATACATGCGCTCTAGTGAGCTGACCAATGCTATGACAGCTACAGTCAGCTTGTGCTGGCGTCATGCGTGACTGATTAACCTCTGCTGACTACCCCGGCCGTGACGTACGTGCCTCGCCTGAATTTGCGTCGGAGACTTCAGATATGGGTGTTATAAAACGGGGGTCCCTAAACATAAATGGGGCTAGAGAGGTTGTTAAGAGAGCTTGGTTGTACAGTCTCATCAGGAGCAAGCATCTGAACGTAACATTCCTTCAGGAGACTCACAGTACTGCTGATAATGAATCAGACTGGAAGAGGGAGGCCTTCTTCAGTCATAAGAGTAGCAGTAGTGGAGGGGTTGGGATTCTTTTTTCTAACCATTTTTGCCTTTTTCATGTACTGTTGATGAAATCATTCCAGGACGGTTGCTCAAACTGTGTGCTGTTTTTGAAAATGTCCAGATGGTTTTTGTGAATGCATATGCTCCAACAGTAGGCTCACAAAGACTGTTTTTTTTGGATGAGTTACAGAAGGTCCTTAGCGCGTGTAGTGGTGAGGAGTATCTGTTTGTGGGCGGTGAATTTAACTGTACGGAAAACCCTGTATTGGATAGGAATCATCAGGAGCCACATCCTGTCTTATATGACTGGTTGAAACATTTGAACTGTGTGATGTTTGGAGACATTTACATAAGGATCAACGGCAGTACACCTGGGCTCACTCTAGGGAGAATTTTTTATCTCTCACCCGACTTGATCGTTTGTACTGTTTTGAACATCATATAAGTGTGGTTACAGGTTGTTTTATAAGTCCGGTGGGCATATCTGACCACTCCCTTGTACATTGTTCCATTGTGGTTAAGAAGGTGAAGTGTAAAAATGTGTATTGGCACTTTAACGTCTCCCTGTTGTGTTTAAACAGGCTTTTACGTCCTTTTGGTGCAGATATAGGGAAACTAAAGGGGATTATAGTTCTCTACAGCAGTGGTGGGATGTAGGTAAAGTGCAAATTAAGCAGCTTTGCCTTCAGTACACTCAATGTCACGAAGGACATGGCTAGATCTATGAGCGCTCTGGAGAGAGAAGTGGTGGAGCTGCAGGATTGGGCAGGCCCCATGGGAGAGAGAGAGCATACTGACCTTCTCAAACCTAAAAGGTCAGCTCTGTCTGACCTGCTGGGTATTTCTGCAAGGGCCGCTTTGGTCAGGTCCCGTTTTCAGAACGTTGTGCACATGGAGGCTCCTTCTCGTTTTTTCTTTGGTCTGGAGAGTAGGAATGGCCAGAGGAAGCTGATTCACTCTTTGAGGTCAGACACTGGGCATCTGCTGCACGAGACAGCCGATGTTCAGCAGTGTGCGGTTGGCTTTTATAGAGAGCTCTATAGGAGCGAGTTCAGGGATGAGCCGGAGGTGGCGCAGTCCTTCTATGAGGGCCTCCCTACGGTCTGGGCAGAGGACCATGCAGAGCTGGACGCACCGCTGTCAGCCCAGGAGCTGCTGGAGGCCCTGCAGAGCGGGAGGGCTCCTGGGATAGACGCTGTCCCTGTAGACTTCTATACGTCTCTCTGGGATAGACGCTCTCCCTGTAGACTTCTATACGTCTCTCTGGGATAGACGCTCTCCCTGTAGACTTCTATACATCTCTCTGGGATAGACGCTCTCCCTGTAGACTTCTATAAGTCTCTCTGGGATAGACGCTCTCCCTGTAGACTTCTATACGTCTCTCTGGGATAGACGCTCTCCCTGTAGACTTCTATACGTCTCTCTGGGATAGACGCTCTCCCTGTAGACTTCTATACGTCTCTCTGGGATAGACGCTCTCCCTGTAGACTTCTATAAGTCTCTCTGGGATAGACGCTCTCCCTGTAGACTTCTATAAGTCTCTCTGGGATAGACGCTCTCCCTGTAGACTTCTATACGTCTCTCTGGGATAGACGCTCTCCCTGTAGACTTCTATAAGTCTCTCTGGGATAGACGCTCTCCCTGTAGACTTCTATACGTCTCTCTGGGATAGACGCTCTCCCTGTAGACTTCTATAAGTCTCTCTGGGATAGACGCTCTCCCTGTAGACTTCTATAAGTCTCTCTGGGATAGACGCTCTCCCTGTAGACTTCTATACGTCTCTCTGGGATAGACGCTCTCCCTGTAGACTTCTATACGTCTCTCTGGGATAGACGCTCTCCCTGTAGACTTCTATACGTCTCTCTGGGATAGACGCTCTCCCTGTAGACTTCTATACGTCTCTCTGGGATAGACGCTCTCCCTGTAGACTTCTATACGTCTCTCTGGGATAGACGCTCTCCCTGTAGACTTCTATACGTCTCTCTGGGATAGACGCTCTCCCTGTAGACTTCTATAAGTCTCTCTGGGATAGACGCTCTCCCTGTAGACTTCTATAAGTCTCTCTGGGATAGACGCTCTCCCTGTAGACTTCTATACGTCTCTCTGGGATAGACGCTCTCCCTGTAGACTTCTATACGTCTCTCTGGGATAGACGCTCTCCCTGTAGACTTCTATACGTCTCTCTGGGATAGACGCTCTCCCTGTAGACTTCTATAAGTCTCTCTGGGATAGACGCTCTCCCTGTAGACTTCTATACGTCTCTCTGGGATAGACGCTCTCCCTGTAGACTTCTATACGTCTCTCTGGGTTAGACGCTCTCCCTGTAGACTTCTATAAGTCTCTCTGGGATAGACGCTCTCCCTGTAGACTTCTATAAGTCTCTCTGGGATAGACGCTCTCCCTGTAGACTTCTATACGTCTCTCTGGGATAGACGCTCTCCCTGTAGACTTCTATAAGTCTCTCTGTGATAGACGCTCTCCCTGTAGACTTCTATACGTCTCTCTGGGATAGACGCTCTCCCTGTAGACTTCTATACGTCTCTCTGGGATAGACACTCTCTCTTTAGACTTCTATAAGTCTCTCTGGGATAGACGCTCTCCCTGTAGACTTCTATACGTCTCTCTGGGATAGACTCTCTCCCTGTAGACTTCTATACGTCTCTCTGGGATAGACACTCTCTCTTTAGACTTCTATAAGTCTCTCTGGGATAGACGCTCTCCCTGTAGACTTCTATCAGAATAGTTGATAGGGTCGAACACCAGTATCTGTGGCAGACGCTGCAGGTTTGTGGGATCAGCTCTGGTCTTATAGCCAGGATCCAGGTCTTGTACAGGGACATAGAGAGTGTAGTTAAGGTGAATGGAGGTTTAAGTGTTCTTTTTGGGGTCCAGAGGGGGGTCAGGCAGGGCTGCTCTTTGTCTGGGATGCTGTACTGCCTGGCCATAGAGCCTCTACTACATAAGTTGAGGTGTCATTTGTTGGGTGTGTCTTTTCAGGGGTGTGATAAGCATTTTAAGTTGACTGCCTATGCTGATGATGTTTTGGTTTTGGTGCAAACACAGCATGATATTGATGTTGTACATGATACAGTGGTGGCCTTTAGTGCTATCTCCTCTGCTAAGGTGAACTGGCAAAACAGTGAGGCTTTAGCAATGGGTACAGGCCTGGTTGGTGGGTTTAGCAGTGGGTACAGGCCTGGTTGGTGGGTTTAGCAGTGGGTACAGGCCTGGTTGGTGGGTTTAGGATGCCTGGGGGCCTTGTGTGGAAGAGAGGAAGGCTTAAGTACCTGGGGATTTATCTTGGGGATGAGGTGTGTTCTGCCAGGAACTGGGACGGCCTGTTAGAACAAGTTGATGGCCGGTTGAAGCGATGGAAGTGGATTCTCCCAAAGATGTCACTTAAGGGTCAGGTTCTGGTCATCAATAACCTTGTGGCTTTCATGTTGTGGCACCGGCTGGCATGTTGGGACCCTCCGGTGAACCTGCTGTCCAAGGTGGAGGCTCAGATGGTGGACTTCTTCGGGGACTGTCTGCACTGGGTCCCACAGGGGGTCCTCTTCTTGCCCAAGGAGGAAGGGGGACAGGGGCTCGTCCACTTGGCGAGTCGGGGGGCTGCATTCAGGCTCCGTTTCATTCACAGACTCCTGACGGGGCCGGTGGAGCTGGTCTGGAGACCCGTGGGCCGGGCCATACGGAGCAGTGTGGTGGCCGGGGCTTGGCTGAGACACTGTTCCTAATGGACTTGAAGGGGGGGATGATGAGGAAACTGCCATGTTTTATAAGGGTTTGTTTACAGTGTGGGGGGTGTTTTCCAGAGGGAGACTCAAGAGCTGTGAGTCCTTGTTCTGGCTCCTGCGGGAGCCGGTGGTGCCTGGGAGTGGTTTCCGGGCCGGAGCGGAGCCGTCTCTGCAGCGAAGATCTTCACCCTCGGCCACGTGCTGGACGTGTGCGGTCCCCGCCTGGACAATGCAGCAGGTCTGGCTGCACAGCTGGGCATCAGGTCTGTCGGGGTGGTCGGTCAGCTGCTGGGGGGCTGGGCACAGCAGCTGACCGAGGACGAGCTGGAACTGTCTGCTGGGTACTGCGATGGTCGGGGCCTGCCTGATGTCACAGATCCTTTTCCTGAGGTGAAGCTGGTTCCTGATCTCAAGTATGCTGGTTGTTTGCTGCAGGTTAACAGTGTGGTAGATTGCAAGCTGGTCACTGTGTCTGGGAAAACCATGTATAACTTGTGTGTGAAGGTGTTAAACCAGGCTAAACTGAAGGACAGGGTTGACCACCATGGAGGGCTCGTCTGGGCCTGACGGGGGCTCAGAGGCCCGGGGGGGAGCACTGAACAAGCCCCCCCTGACTAGGAGGGTGGGGGATTTACAGTGGAGGGTTTTGCACGGTGCTGTTGCTGTCAATGCCTTTGTTTCTGTGATTAATCCTGATGTCAGTGCTACTTATCCACTCTGCACGGGGAGGGAAACAGTTTTTCATTGTTTTTTGCAGTGTGGTCAGCTCTGTGTTTTTTTCAGTTTTTTTGTCCCGCGTTTGTTTTGTTTAATGTGGTTTTTACTTTTTAAATGTTTATTTTGGGTTGCAGGTACAGTAGTAAGACCAGGGTGGAGAGTCAGCTGTGCAGTTTTCTGTTGGGTCAGGCTAAGATGGCAGTGTATCTGAGCAGGAGGCAGAAGGTCCAGGATGGTGTGGATGTTGATGTCACGGTGTTGTTTAAATGTATGTTACGGGCGAGGCTGTCAGCTGATTTTGAGTTTTTTCATTTGTCTAATAATTTGGCAGAGTTTGACACGACATGGTGTCTCAATCCTGTGTTGTGCTCTGTGGAGGGGGAGGAGATGATTTTTGGTCATATGTTGGTTTGATGTGGTTTGTGTGTTTTGTAGTGTTTTGTATGTTTTGTTGATTGTGTTTTGAGTAATAAAAGTGGTCTGAAAAATCTCTCTCTTTCTCTCTCTCTGTCTCTTTCTCTCTCTCTCTCTCTGTCTCTCTTTCTCTCTCTCTCTGTATATCTCTCTCACTGTCTCTCAAATTCAAATGGCTTCATCTCTGTCTCTTTGAATCTCTCTCTCTCCCCCTCTGTCAATTCAGTTCGCATGATACGATGCATCTGACACCGCCCAGCCCCCCCTCCTCCTTGCCCCCCCAGCCCCCCTCCTCCTTGCCCCCCCCAGCCCCCCTCCTCCCTGACCCCCCCAGCCCCCCTCCTCCTTGGCCTTCTCACACACACACACACACACACACACACACACATACACACACACACACACACACACACACACACACACACACACAAACACACACATATTGGCAAATACTCTTGGCACAATGTGGCAGGTCAGAATAAGTGTCTGTGAAAACAGCCCATCCCAGTGGGTCCAAAAGAGCTGCTCCAATGAGAGCATCCAGGGATCCACACTCTGACCGGGTTAACCCTGAATCCAGCATTTAAACTCTGACTCTCACCCTGAATCCAGTATTTAAACTCTGACTCTCACCCTGAATCCAGCATTTAAACTCTGACTCTCACCCTGAATCCAGCATTTAAACTCTGACTCTCACCCTGAATCCAGCATTTAAACTCTGACTCTCACCCTGAATCCAGCATTTAAACTCTGACTCTCACCCTGAATCCAGCATTTAAACTCTGACTCTCACCCTGAATCCAGCATTTAAACTCTGACTCTCACCCTGAATCCAGCATTTAAACTGACTCTCACCCTGAATCCACTATTTAAACTCTGACTCTCACCCTGAATCCAGCATTTAAACTGACTCTCACCCTGAATCCAGTATTTAAACTCTGACTCTCACCCTGAATCCAGCATTTAAACCCTGACTCTCACCCTGAATCCAGTATTTAAACTCTGACTCTCACCCTGAATCCAGTATTTAAACTCTGACTCTCACCCTGAATCCAGCATTTAAACTCTGACTCTCACCCTGAATCCAGCATTTAAACTGACTCTCACCCTGAATCCACTATTTAAACTCTAACTCTCACCCTGAATCCAGCATTTAAACTCTGACTCTCACCCTGAATCCAGTATTTAAACTCTGACTCTCACCCTGAATCCCGTATTTAAACTCTGACTCTCACCCTGAATCCAGTATTTAAACTCTGACTCTCACCCTGAATCCAGTATTTAAACTCTGACTCTCACCCTGAATCCAGCATTTAAACCCTGACTCTCACCCTGAATCCAGTATTTAAACTCTGACTCTCACCCTGAATCCAGTATTTAAACTCTGACTCTCACCCTGAATCCAGTATTTAAACTCTGACTCTCACCCTGAATACAGCCTTTAAACCCTGACTCTCACCCTGAATACAGCCTTTAAACCCTGACTCTCACCCTGAATACAGCATTTAAACTCTGACTCTCACCCTTAATCCAGCATTTAAACTCTGACTCTCACCCTGAATCCAGCATTTAAACTCTGACTCTCACCCTGAATCCAGCATTTAAACTCTAACTCTCCCCCTGAATCCAGTATTTAAACTCTGACTCTCACCCTGAATCCAGCATTTAAACCCTGACTCTCACCCTGAATCGAGCATTTAAACTCTGACTCTCACCCTGAATCCAGCATTTAAACTCTAACTCTCACCCTGAATCCAGCATTTAAACTCTAACTCTCACCCTGAATCCAGTATTTAAACTCTGACTCTCACCCTGAATACAGCCTTTAAACTCTGACTCTCACCCTGAATCCAGTATTTAAACTCTGACTCTCACCCTGAATACAGCATTTAAACTCTGACTCTCACCCTGAATCCAGCATTTAAACTCTAACTCTCCCCCTGAATCCAGTATTTAAACTCTGACTCTCACCCTGAATCCAGCATTTAAACCCTGACCCTCACCCTGAATCCAGCATTTAAACTCTGACTCTCACCCTGAATCCAGCATTTAAACACTTACTCTCACCCTGAATCCAGCATTTAAACTCTGACTCTCACCCTGAATCCAGTATTTAAACTCTGACTATCTCCCTGAATCCAGCATTTAAACTGACTCTCACCCTGAATCCACTATTTAAACTCTAACTCTCACCCTGAATCCAGCATTTAAACTCTGACTCTCACCCTGAATCCAGTATTTAAACTCTGACTCTCACCCTGAATCCCGTATTTAAACTCTGACTCTCACCCTGAATCCAGTATTTAAACTCTGACTCTCACCCTGAATACAGTATTTAAACTCTGACTCTCACCCTGAATCCAGCATTTAAACTCTGACTCTCACCCTGAATCCAGTATTTAAACTCTGACTCTCACCCTGAATCCAGTATTTAAACTCTGACTATCACCCTGAATCCAGCATTTAAACTGACTCTCACCCTGAATCCACTATTTAAACTCTAACTCTCACCCTGAATCCAGCATTTAAACTCTGACTCTCACCCTGAATCCAGTATTTAAACTCTGACTCTCACCCTGAATCCCGTATTTACACTCTGACTCTCACCCTGAATCCAGTATTTAAACTCTGACTCTCACCCTGAATACAGCATTTAAACCCTGACTCTCACCCTGAATACAGCCTTTAAACCCTGACTCTCACCCTGAATCCAGTATTTAAACTCTGACTCTCACCCTGAATCCAGCATTTAAACTGACTCTCACCCTGAATCCACTATTTAAACTCTAACTCTCACCCTGAATCCAGCATTTAAACTCTGACTCTCACCCTGAATCCAGTATTTAAACTCTGACTCTCACCCTGAATCCCGTATTTAAACTCTGACTCTCACCCTGAATCCAGTATTTAAACTCTGACTCTCACCCTGAATCCAGTATTTAAACTCTGACTCTCACCCTGAATCCAGCATTTAAACCCTGACTCTCACCCTGAATCCACTATTTAAACTCTGACTCTCACCCTGAATCCAGCCTTTAAACCCTGACTCTCACCCTGAATCCAGTATTTAAACTCTGACTCTCACCCTTAATCCAGCATTTAAACTCTGACTCTCACCCTGAATCCAGCCTTTAAACCCTGACTCTCACCCTGAATCCAGTATTTAAACTCTGACTCTCACCCTTAATCCAGCATTTAAACTCTGACTCTCACCCTGAATACAGCCTTTAAACTCTGACTCTCACCCTTAATCCAGCATTTAAACTCTGACTCTCACCCTGAATCCAGTATTTAAACTCTGACTCTCACCCTGAATACAGCATTTAAACTGACTCTCACCCTGAATCCAGTATTTAAACTCTGACTCTCACCCTGAATACAGCCTTTTAACTCTGACTCTCACCCTGAATCCAGCATTTAAACTCTGACTCTCACCCTGAATCCAGTATTTAAACTCTGACTCTCACCCTGAATCCAGCATTTAAACCCTGACTCTCACCCTGAATCCACTATTTAAACTCTGACCCTAATGCTGAATTCAGACACATTTAAACCCTGACGCTGAATCCAGACACGTTTAAACCCTGACGCTGAATTCAGACACGTTTAAACCCTGACGCTGAATTCAGACACATTTAAACCCTGACGCTGAATCCAGACACGTTTAAACCCTGACGCTGAATTCAGACACGTTTAAACCCTGACGCTGAATTCAGACACGTTTAAACCCTGACGCTGAATTCAGACACGTTTAAACCCTGACGCTGAATTCAGACACGTTTAAACCCTGACGCTGAATTCAGACACGTTTAAACCCTGACGCTGAATTCAGACACATTTAAACCCTGACGCTGAATCCAGACACATTTAAACCCTGACCCTGAATTCAGACACACGTATGTCTGCCGTTTTCACACTGTTCTCAAGCAGCTCCAGCCTGGACAGGAAACAGCCTCATGAATATGGATCTTAATGAAGCAGGAAGAACAAGGAGATGACAGCGAGACGGAAGGACGGGTTTGATGTGTGGTTCTGTCATCAGACCAGACGGAACAGGGAACGATCTAGCACAGCGCTGACTTTGTTCTTCAGTCAGAGCCATCTATGCAAGTCACAGCACTCATCCATCCGTCTGTCATATTTCAGGAATAATAACTTTGGATTTGATGTGATTTGATTTTGAATATGCTATACAGATATCCTCATTAAATCTCCATCTACTTTATTCGACATCTTTATTCTTTGTTTTACATAACCTTGCATGCTTTTTACAACTTTTGCTTGAAAACAATGGACCTCATTCCTGAATATTTTCTTAAGTGTCTTCTTAAATGTCTTCTTACGAACTTTGTTAGACCAACCCTAAGAAAGATCCCTGCCGGATTCATGAACGAGTGGAAATGAGCAGTGAGATGTTTCTCCGCTGGCTCTTATAACGTGCACACTAAGCTTAAGCAAGGTGAAACAAACCAATACAAAAATGAAGTCAACGACGCAAATTCAGCCGAGGCACGTACGTCACGGCCGGGGGGTCAGCAGAGGTTAATCAGTCACGCATGACGCAGCACCAGCTGACTAGCTGTCATAGCATTGGTCAACTCACTAGAGCGCATGTATTTAAGCTGTCAAAACATGTCATTGTTCGCGCTTGCCTTTACTGCTGTTGTGCATTGCATGCTCGCTGCTTCCGCGTTCTCTGCTCTGGCGTCCGCTGCCATTCCTGCTATTCCTGCTATTGCTCGCTGCTCCGCGTCTTGCTAGCGTTCCGTGCTCATATTGTGATTTGGTGCGTTTGCTATCTGCTGCCCGCGGTGTCCTCGCTGCTTCCGCGTTCTCTGCTCTTGCGTTCCTCTCTGCCCGCGTCGTCTCTCCGGTCCGTGGTTTGGGTGTCCGTTTAGTGGCGTCGTGGAGCGCCGGCTTCCGAGGCCGAGGTGCCCGTCTCCCTGTAGCACCGTCGTGCCATACTTGCGTATGGTTCAGTTGCTCGCATAGCTTGCGTTGGAAGTCCGTTTGAGCATTGCTACGCGCCGGTCACTGGGTTTCATTCATGAGCCGCTATGTCGGAGGTTATCCATGCCTCGTCTGCCGCATTACTCAACTGTCGATGTGCGCCGGGTGCATTCACCATTGAAATGTTTGCAGTTTCGGGCGTGGACGTGCTATGTGGATTCTCTATGTATTTGGTTCATCTCATGGTGCGTTCGTTTATAAATGGGAGGTGGCAAATTGCGACTTGCTACTAGGAATTATTAAAATACAACACCGCATGAACTCGCACTTCCTCGTCGCAAATTCGGATATGTTTCTCAGCCCCCAGTTGCTCGAATGCACTAGATATAACTAGGTGACTGTGATATAATGTTATATAGCTCGAATGCACACAGGTCGGAGGTAGGTATTTTGCCACTTGCCACTTGCCACCTCCGACCACAAACGAACGCACCATAAGTCCTCCCCTCGCGGCTCGTTCGTGGATTCGCTGGCCGCATGACAGGCTATACTGCTCGTTGCTAACTAGCTGGCGTTCGTCAAGGTTCCCGTATTGCACGTCGGGGCATCATTATGTTGGATTGCTAATACTAGCTCATGATTCTATTACTGGCTCATGATTCTGATACTAGCTCATGATTCTAATACTAGCTCATGATTCTCATACTAGCTCATGATTCTGATATTAGCTCATGATTCTAATACTAGCTCATTATTCTGATACTAGCTCATTATTCTGATACTAGCTCATGATTCTGATACTAGCTCATGATTCTAATACTAGCTCATTATTCTGATACTAGCTCATGATTCTAATACTAGCTCATGATTCTAATACTAGCTCATGATTCTAATACTAGCTCTTGATTCTAATACTAGCTCATGATTCTGATACTAGCTCATCATTCTAATACTAGCTCATTATTCTAATACTAGCTCGTGTTTCTCGCGTTCAATCGTTGCAGCCCGAGGGTTCCGGCCGAACTGCACTCTACTCGCTAGCACCCATGATTGCGAGTGCCTCCACGCAGCTAGCGTTAGCCGTTCGGTGTGGCTAATGCTAGCTGTGTCCCCATCAATCAATCTAAGCTTGTTTGATAGCGCATTTCATGCCCTGAGGCGGCTCAGTGCGCTTTCCTGAGGACATGGTGGGTATACGTCCCACCCCTACATATTTTGGTAGGGACTTGACGTTCATGATCGCGTCGGAATTGCTTCCGGAGATGCAAACCATGTAAAGATAAATGAGGAATAAATGATGACTGTAAGTAATGAGATAAGGAACGATAAATATTATAATAATATTAAGGCCGTCTCGCCTGTCTGGTAGGCCTGGCTTGTATGGCCGATTGCTTCGGCATGTCCAAACCTCGTTCGGGGACAACGACGGCGATGATGCCTTACCAATTATTGCAGTTTATTGGCTTTATAATTAGTTCGGGTCAGTAGCATCGGGCTACTGCATGGTTCTTAGGGCAACGTACTGTAACCTGTGCATTGTCATCAATTGTTTCAAGCCATTATGCTCTGCAATCTGCTGCGTGTGCGCGACTATCCTGGCTGTTCGGTTTAACGCGGTGCTTATTCTTCCACCATTTCAATCGTCGCCTGCTCCTCCGCGGTGTTTGGGGGCAGGGTTTACGGGCTTTTATTTCTAAATGTAAAAGGGACGTATGCTGCGCTGGTCACGCTTCAATGTCGGATGTGTCATTTTACGCTGCGTTGGGATCCTGCATTGCTCTTCGCATTTAGCCCTCTGCGTTATTTCAAAGACTAATCACCTGATTATAATGCTGCGTGCATGACATGATCGGTTTGTCGACTGGACGATGGATAGGGTGTTATGCGCGACGTGCAGTTTCTCTATCGTCGCTAATATTTTGCGGGGCCCCTCAATGGTCTACGAAACGCTTCTTTTCTGCATAACGGTGCACCGTGTATTTATCAACTATGTTCGTTCGTACATTCCGTTCGTCAATAATTCGTGCGCTGTCGCATGGCTGTCCGGGCAGGGGGGAATTCTTTTCCACGCATCCTCGTCCCCGGCTCAACGATCGAATCGCAGACTCGCTTCCCTTTTTGATTTACAGAGTTCTGCAGACTGTGCCCGGCTGCGGGCGGCCCTGTCCGGCCTGGTCTGCCTCTTCAGCGGATGGTTCTGGACCAAGCGATGCCTCGTGCCCTACTGTATCCGCTGCCCGATGCATGAGAGCTGGTCTGGCCCGGACCGCATTGACCAATGCGACTGCATGGTCTCTTTTCGCTGCGTTCTGCTCCACATTTGATGAACCTCGTGCCCGCTAGCGTTTCGGTTTCTCAGCATTTATTGTCCATCGTGTTGGATCCTGACGGCTGCGGCCTCGATCGGTCGAACGTGTCGTAGCAGGCGTACAAATTCGCATGCGCTGCCTGGACCCCTTCATCGGCATACGAACGCTACCTGGGGCCCGGCGTCCACTACGCTCTGCTCCATATTCAATGTAAACGTCATGCCTGTGAATATTCAATACTATCAGCATTCATAGTTCATTGTGTCGTGTCTAGGCGGCTGCGGCCTCAGTCGGTTAAGAGTATTGTTGCAGGTGTTCATTCCACATGCGATGCCTGGACCCCTCCACCGTTTCTCTGCTGGGGAACCGATCCGTCCAGCTCCTCCTTAATGGCATCACGAAGAGCATCCCCAAGGCATGGATATACGTCTTCCCTTCACTCCTTCGCTCGTTCATCGGTTAATCGCACGGTTGAGGCAGGGGTGTTTTGGTGGTCACTCGTATTTAATGTTAGAAACAGTCATTCTCACAGCTTTCTATGGGTTCCTTAAGGTCGGTGAATATTCTACACGCACATTGTCATTCAACCCCGCGCACGGCCTCGCTCGGGCAGATGTCACGTTGCACGCGCGCTATTTCGTCCTGCACCTGAAGCATTCAAAGGCGGACAGAGCTGGTGCCGGCGTGACCGTTTATTTATCAGGCAATAACACCTTGTTTTGTCCTCTGTCCTCCATGAGCTCCTACCTGACGAGCAGACCCCAGGCCGGTGAGGAGGAGCCCCTCTTCATAAGAGAGGCAAAGCCCATGACCGGAGCCTGGTTTGCCGCCAGACTCCGCGCCCTCTGCCAGGCGTGCGGGCTCCCACCGGTCCGGTACACTGCACACTCCCTCCGTATAGGAGCGGCAACCACCGCCGCCGCCATCGCCCTGGTGTCTACCCTGAAGTCCATGGGCCGATGGTCCTCGTCTGCTTATGGACGCTACCTACGGCCCGGAGTCCAGGACATTCTGGATGCCCAGAGAGCTATGAGTGGACTGTGACATTGGGTTGGGGGGGTACTGCGTATTCAGGCGGTCATGTGGCTGGTGCACTATTAAATGTTGTCTGGCTCATCAGTCAGAGCGCTCTCCGTCAACCCTTCTGCGCATGCGGGCCGCGGAGTTGCTGGTGTGTTCTTTTGGGGGGTAGTTTGCAGGTATTCCACCAGCGTCGGCCAGTGGATGCCAGAGTAGCCGCTAGCTGGTCTCTGTGGCTTTCCATGGCGGGCGCCATGGACGCACAGACACGAGGCTGTATCTCCCGCGGAACCCACGAAGCGTCGGCCCGTGGGGACCAGGGACTATAATGTACAGCAGTCCTCCTGTGGCACTCTTTGACGGTCTTAGTGAGTTACCTCCGAGCGTCTTCCCGATCGCGGCCCACTCTGATCGTCATTGAGGCAGGATGCCGTTCCCCCTTCCTGGCTCTCTGGGCCAAGGGCTTGGCCCAGAGGGGGGGAACACCTAGATTGCCTCCCCCTGCTAACGCGCTTTCCACGCCGGTGGTAGGCAGGGGGCCCCCCGGACAGAGCACACCGCCAAAAATTCATATGCATGTATTATGCCGCTTGTATAATAAATGTTCAAATTTGACAAAAGTGATCTCGTCTGAAATGAAGTCAACGACGCAAATTCAGCCGAGGCACGTACGTCACGGCCGGGGGGTCAGCAGAGGTTAATCAGTCACGCATGACGCAGCACCAGCTGACTAGCTGTCATAGCATTGGTCAGCTCACTAGAGCGCATGTATTTAAGCTGTCAAAACATGTCATTGTTCGCGCTTGCCTTTACTGCTGTTGTGCATTGCATGCTCGCCCCACCTCCTCCCCTGCTCCTCCTGCGTATGTCGATGTCGTCTGTTGTCATCGTTGCTTTCTGTCCGGGGTAGTTTGCAGGTATTCCACCAGCGTCGGCCGGTGGATGCCAGAGTAGCCGCTAGCTGGTCTCTGTGGCTTTCCATGGCGGGCGCCATGGACGCAGAGACACGAGGCTGTATCTCCCGCGGAACCCACGAAGCGTCGGCCCGTGGGGACCAGGGACTATAATGTACAGCAGTCCTCCTGTGGCACTCTTTGACGGTCTTAGTGGGTTGAGTTACCTCCGAGCGTCTTCCCGATCGCGGCCCACTCTGATCGTCATTGAGGCAGGATGCCGTTCCCCCTTCCTGGCTCTCTGGGCCAAGGGCTTGGCCCAGAGGGGGGGAACACCTAGATTGCCTCCCCCTGCTAACGCGCTTTCCACGCCGGTGGAAGGCAGGGGGCCCCCCGGACAGAGCACACCGCCAAAAATTCATATGCATGTATTATGCCGCTTGTATAATAAATGTTCAAATTTGACAAAAGTGATCTCGTCTGAATAACAATAGAAAACAAGAAGGTATATGGACCTTTAATACAAAATGCAAAATATATAGCCTACATGAAAGGGATGGGATGTGCTGAGGGCAGATGATTCAATTGTACAGTTTAGTTAAATGCATGAGTAGGCTACTTGTGGATCTTGATATGCCCTATCTATATTACCTATGCCCTATCTGTATTACGTATGCCCTATCTATATTACGTATGCCCTATCTATATTACGTATGCCCTATCTATATTACGTATGCCCTATCTATATTACGTATGCCCTATCTGTATTACGTATGCCCTATCTATATTACGTATGCCCTATCTATATTACCTATGCCCTATCTATATTACCTATGCCCTATCTATATTACGTATGCCCTATCTATATTACGTATGCCCTATCTGTATTACGTATGCCCTATCTATATTACGTATGCCCTATCTATATTACCTATGCCCTATCTATATTACCTATGCCCTATCTATATTACGTATGCCCTATCTATATTACGTATGCCCTATCTATATTACGTATGCCCTATCTGTATTACGTATGCCCTATCTATATTACGTATGCCCTATCTATATTACCTATGCCCTATCTATATTACGTATGCCCTATCTATATTACGTATGCCCTATCTATATTACGTATGCCCTATCTGTATTACGTATGCCCTATCTATATTACGTATGCCCTATCTATATTACGTATGCCCTATCTATATTACGTATGCCCTATCTATATTACCTATGCCCTATCTATATTACGTATGCCCTATCTATATTACCTATGCCCTATCTATATTACCTATGCCCTATCTATATTACCTATGCCCTATCTATATTACGTATGCCCTATCTATATTACCTATGCCCTATCTATATTATGTATGCCCTATCTATATTACCTATGCCCTATCTATATTACGTATGCCCTATCTGTATTACGTATGCCCTATCTATATTACGTATGCCCTATCTATATTACATATGCCCTATCTGTATTACGTATGCCCTATCTATATTACGTATGCCCTATCTGTATTACGTATGCCCTATCTATATTACGTATGCCCTATCTATATTACCTATGCCCTATCTATATTACCTATACCCTATCTATATTACCTATGCCCTATCTATATTACCTATGCCCTATCTATATTACGTATGCCCTATCTATATTACCTATGCCCTATCTATATTATGTATGCCCTATCTATATTACCTATGCCCTATCTATATTACGTATGCCCTATCTGTATTACGTATGCCCTATCTATATTACGTATGCCCTATCTATATTACGTTTGCCCTATCTGTATTACGTATGCCCTATCTATATTACGTATGCCCTATCTATATTACCTATGCCCTATCTATATTACGTATGCCCTATCTATATTACGTATGCCCTATCTATATTACGTATGCCCTATCTATATTACGTATGCCCTATCTGTATTACGTATGCCCTATCTATATTACGTATGCCCTATCTATATTACCTATGCCCTATCTATATTACGTATGCCCTATCTATATTACGTATGCCCTATCTATATTACGTATGCCCTATCTGTATTACGTATGCCCTATCTATATTACCTATGCCCTATCAATATTACGTATGCCCTATCAATATTACGTATGCCCTATCTGTATTACGTATGCCCTATCTATATTACCTATGCCCTATCTATATTACCTATGCCCTATCTATATTACGTATGCCCTATCTATATTACGTATGCCCTATCAATTTTACCTATGCCCTATCTATATTACGTATGCCCTATCTATATTACCTATGCCCTATCTATATTACGTATGCCCTATCTATATTACGTATGCCCTATCTATATTACGTATGCCATACTGTATCTATATTACGTATGCCCTATCTATATTACGTATGCCCTATCTATATTACGTATGCCCTATCTATATTACCTATGCCCTATCTATATTACGTATGCCCTATCTATATTACGTATGCCCTATCTATATTACGTATGCCCTATCTATATTACGTATGCCCTATCTGTATTACGTATGCCCTATCTATATTACGTATGCCCTATCTATATTACCTATGCCCTATCTATATTACGTATGCCCTATCTATATTACGTATGCCCTATCTATATTACGTATGCCCTATCTGTATTACGTATGCCCTATCTATATTACGTATGCCCTATCTATATTACGTATGCCCTATCTATATTACGTATGCCCTATCTATATTACGTATGCCCTATCTATATTACCTATGCCCTATCTATATTACGTATGCCCTATCTATATTACGTATGCCCTATCAATATTACCTATGCCCTATCTATATTACGTATGCCCTATCTATATTACCTATGCCCTATCTATATTACGTATGCCCTATCTATATTACGTATGCCCTATCTATATTACGTATGCCCTACTGTATCTATATTACGTATGCCCTATCTATATTACGTATGCCCTATCTATATTACGTATGCCCTACTGTATCTATATTACGTATGCCCTACTGTATCTATATTACGTATGCCCTATCTATATTACGTATGCCCTATCTGTATTACGTATGCCCTATCTATATTACGTATGCCCTATCTATATTACGTATGCCCTATCTATATTACCTATGCCCTATCTATATTACCTATGCCCTATCTATATTACCTATGCCCTATCTATATTACGTATGCCCTATCTATATTACCTATGCCCTATCTATATTACCTATGCCCTATCTATATTACCTATGCCCTATCTATATTACCTATGCCCTATCTATATTACCTATGCCCTATCTATATTACCTATGCCCTATCTATATTATGTATGCCCTATCTATATTACCTATGCCCTATCTATATTATGTATGCCCTATCTATATTACCTATGCCCTATCTATATTACGTATGCCCTATCTGTATTACGTATGCCCTATCTATATTACGTATGCCCTATCTATATTACGTTTGCCCTATCTGTATTACGTATGCCCTATCTATATTACGTATGCCCTATCTATATTACCTATGCCCTATCTATATTACGTATGCCCTATCTATATTACCTATGCCCTATCTATATTACGTATGCCCTATCTATATTACGTATGCCCTATCAATATTACCTATGCCCTATCTATATTACGTATGCCCTATCTATATTACCTATGCCCTATCTATATTACGTATGCCCTATCTATATTACGTATGCCCTATCTATATTACGTATGCCCTACTGTATCTATATTACGTATGCCCTATCTATATTACGTATGCCCTATCTATATTACGTATGCCCTATCTATATTACCTATGCCCTATCTATATTACCTATGCTCTATCTATATTACGTATGCCCTATCTATATTACCTATGCCCTATCAATATTACGTATGCCCTATCTATATTACGTATGCCCTATCTATATTACGTATGCCCTATCTATATTACGTATGCCCTATCTGTATTACGTATGCCCTATCTATATTACGTATGCCCTATCTATATTACCTATGCCCTATCTATATTACGTATGCCCTATCTATATTACGTATGCCCTATCTATATTACGTATGCCCTATCTATATTACGTATGCCCTATCTATATTACGTATGCCCTATCTATATTACGTATGCCCTATCTGTATTACCTATGCCCTATCTATATTACGTATGCCCTATCTATATTACCTATGCCCTATCTATATTACCTATGCCCTATCTATATTACCTATGCCCTATCTATATTACCTATGCCCTATCTATATTACCTATGCCCTATCTATATTACGTATGCCCTATCAATATTACCTATGCCCTATCTATATTACCTATGCCCTATCTATATTACGTATGCCCTATCTATATTACGTATGCCCTATCTATATTACGTATGCCCTATCTATATTACGTATGCCCTATCTATATTACGTATGCCCTACTGTATCTATATTACGTATGCCCTATCTATATTACGTATGCCCTATCTATATTACGTATGCCCTATCTATATTACCTATGCCCTATCAATATTACGTATGCCCTATCTATATTACGTATGCCCTATCTATATTACCTATGCCCTATCTATATTACGTATGCCCTATCTATATTACGTATGCCCTATCTGTATTACGTATGCCCTATCTATATTACGTATGCCCTATCTATATTACCTATGCCCTATCTATATTACGTATGCCCTATCTATATTACCTATGCCCTATCTATATATTGTATGCCCTATCTATATTACGTATGCCCTATCTATATTACGTATGCCCTATCTATATTACGTATGCCCTATCTGTATTACGTATGCCCTATCTATATTACGTATGCCCTATCTATATTACCTATGCCCTATCTATATTACGTATGCCCTATCTATATTACGTATGCCCTATCTATATTACGTATGCCCTATCTATATTACGTATGCCCTATCTGTATTACGTATGCCCTATCTATATTACGTATGCCCTATCTATATTACGTATGCCCTATCTATATTACGTATGCCCTATCTATATTACGTATGCCCTATCTATATTACCTATGCCCTATCTATATTACCTATGCCCTATCTATATTACGTATGCCCTATCTATATTACGTATGCCCTATCTATATTACGTATGCCCTACTGTATCTATATTACGTATGCCCTATCTATATTACGTATGCCCTATCTATATTACGTATGCCCTATCTATATTACCTATGCCCTATCTATATTACCTATGCTCTATCTATATTACGTATGCCCTATCTATATTACCTATGCCCTATCAATATTACGTATGCCCTATCTATATTACGTATGCCCTATCTATATTACGTATGCCCTATCTATATTACGTATGCCCTATCTATATTACCTATGCCCTATCTATATTACCTATGCTCTATCTATATTACGTATGCCCTATCTATATTACCTATGCCCTATCAATATTACGTATGCCCTATCTATATTACGTATGCCCTATCTATATTACGTATGCCCTATCTATATTACGTATGCCCTATCTGTATTACGTATGCCCTATCTATATTACGTATGCCCTATCTATATTACCTATGCCCTATCTATATTACGTATGCCCTATCTATATTACGTATGCCCTATCTATATTACGTATGCCCTATCTATATTACGTATGCCCTATCTATATTACGTATGCCCTATCTATATTACGTATGCCCTATCTATATTACGTATGCCCTATCTATATTACCTATGCCCTATCTATATTACCTATGCCCTATCTATATTACGTATGCCCTATCTATATTACGTATGCCCTATCTATATTACGTATGCCCTATCTGTATTACGTATGCCCTATCTATATTACGTATGCCCTATCTATATTACGTATGCCCTATCTATATTACGTATGCCCTATCTACAGTAAGTGCACACATTCAATCTGAGTGCTGATGACTAGTAGTCACGTAGACTTTGCATGTTAGAACTTTTGATTCATGCGCACGTTGATTTTTGAGATGAGGCTGTAGCTTATGAAATGAAATAGCCAACCTTCACTCCAAAGTCTCTCTCATTCAAGAAGGCTACATATTTGTGCCTTTAAGGGCATTCAAGAGCAGTATTTAACACGTATACAGCAGTATTTAACACATATGCAGCAGTATTTAACACATATGCAGCAGTATTTAACACATATACAGCAGTATTTAACACATATACAGCAGTATTTAACACACATACAGCAGTATTTAACACGTATACAGCAGTATTTAACACATATACAGCAGTATTTAACACGTATGCAGCAGTATTTAACACATATGCAGCAGTATTTAACACGTATACAGCAGTATTTAACACATATGCAGCAGTATTTAACACATATGCAGCAGTATTTAACACGTATACAGCAGTATTTAACATGTATACAGCAGTATTTAACACATATGCAGCAGTATTTAACACATATACAGCAGTATTTAACATGTATACAGCAGTATTTAACACATATACAGCAGTATTTAACACGTATACAGCAGTATTTAACACATATACAGCAGTATTTAACACGTATGCAGCAGTATTTAACACATATGCAGCAGTATTTAACACATACAGCAGTATTTAACACATATATAGCAGTATTTAACACATATACAGCAGTATTTAACACGTATACAGCAGTATTTAACACACATACAGCAGTATTTAACACGTATACAGCAGTATTTAACACGTATACAGCAGTATTTAACACGTATACAGCAGTATTTAACACGTATGCAGCAGTATTTAACACATATGCAGCAGTATTTAACACATATACAGCAGTATTTAACACATATGCAGCAGTATTTAACACATATGCAGCAGTATTTAACACATATACAGCAGTATTTAACATGTATACAGCGGTATTTAACACGTATACAGCAGTATTTAACATGTATACAGCAGTATTTAACACATATACAGCAGTATTTAACACGTATGCAGCAGTATTTAACACATATGCAGCAGTATTTAACATGTATACAGCAGTATTTAACACATATGCAGCAGTATTTAACATGTATACAGCAGTATTTAACACATACAGCAGTATTTAACACGTATACAGCGGTATTTAACACGTATACAGCGGTATTTAACACATATACAGCAGTATTTAACATGTATACAGCGGTATTTAACACATATACAGCAGTATTTAACACATATACAGCAGTATTTAACATGTATACAGCGGTATTTAACACGTATACAGCAGTATTTAACATGTATACAGCAGTATTTAACACATATACAGCAGTATTTAACACGTATGCAGCAGTATTTAACACATATGCAGCAGTATTTAACACATATGCAGCAGTATTTAACACGTATACAGCAGTATTTAACACATATGCAGCAGTATTTAACACATATGCAGCAGTATTTAACACATATACAGCAGTATTTAACATGTATACAGCAGTATTTAACACATATGCAGCAGTATTTAACACATATACAGCAGTATTTAACATGTATACAGCAGTATTTAACACATATGCAGCAGTATTTAACATGTATACAGCAGTATTTAACACATACAGCAGTATTTAACACGTATACAGCGGTATTTAACACGTATACAGCGGTATTTAACACATACAGCAGTATTTAACATGTATACAGCAGTATTTAACACGTACACAGCAGTATTTAACATGTATACAGCGGTATTTAACACATACAGCAGTATTTAACACGTTTACAGCAGTATTTAACACGTATACAGCAGTATTTAACATGTATACAGCAGTATTTAACACGTATACAGTGGTATTTAACACATACAGCAGTATTTAACACATATACAGCAGTATTTAACACGTATACAGCAGTATTTAACCCGTATACAGCAGTATTTAACACACATACAGCAGTATTTAACACGTATACAGCGGTACTTAACACATCAATCCGTCAGCGGTCCTCCTCCCAACCAGGCGCCTCTCCGATGAGACCAGGCGCTGCTGGCTTCCTGCCCACATGGACAACACACAAGAACCGGAGAACACACCAGACACAGAACACATCAGACACAGAGAACACACCAGGGGCCTCATATATCACTGAGGTACGCCTTCTTTAACACGGTCTTTTCCGCGATTTCAGGCGTACGCCATTTCCCCCCCCGACCTATCAAGCCAAAAGGGCAGATATTTAGTCGCCTTTCTACGCGCTTTTGTAGGACACCTCTCAACTTGTCCTACCGATTTACACGGTGTTCTACACCCTTTTTGAACACAGGGGGAACTGGCGACGCAGGTGGTGCGTCGGTGAATTACAATGTTTGACGGAGAGAATAAGAGCGACAGTTCATGAACGCACAATCATGTAGGCTAATAGCCCAATTCAGCACCAACATATATCGCAATGCAAGATTAGACGTGTCCTCTAACCGGCTCATTAATGGTCCGATATGGATTTGGTCCCCAAACTGAACCTATGCGCTGTCCCAAAGCTTTCCGCGCTATATGTCACACACTTAATGCAGGCACTCCATCAAACGCCAATAATTGACCAATTAGATTGTCATTAATATGTGATCATGTGCAGCTGTTTGCTGTCCGCTAGGCATATAAATGACAGTCCCCCTGTGCGTAAAGCTAGACAACATGAATCCTGCGCTACTACTACTGCTAGTAGAGCATGCACGCGCCGATGGTGGGAGGAGGAGGATTAGGAGGGAGCGGGTGTTCCGCGACCAACACGATCTGCTGGCCCATGATGATGACTGGCTAATAAGCCGATATAGACTACCAAGAGCCGTGCTCTTGGAGCTATGTGCTGAACTGGGTCCAGCATTGGAACGGAGCACCCGGCGCACCCACGCAACATCCGTGCCAACACAGGTAGGCCTACGGACCACATACCATATAGAATAATGAGGCCAAGGCAGCACTCCAAAAATGAATGAAGAATGTGCTGTGAACATTTGGACATAATGAAGTGATGTAAGTCTACTTGTTCTGGCACAGGTACTGACCACGCTGGGTTTCCTGGCAACCGGGACATACCAGCGGGAACTAGCCGACAGGTGTGTAATGTGTCTGATAACTCAACATTAACTTGCTCATCCTTGGGACTGAAGCCCCTGCTGGGTATGATCTAATCCTGCTAAATATTTCCCCCATAGGTCTGGGATATCTCAGCCGTCACTGAGCGCCATCATGCCTGCAGTCTGGGATGGCATTCTCAGGATGCATGATGGGTACATCAGGTTCCCTTACTCTGTGGAGGAGCAGGCCGACACCAAAAGGCGATTTGCAGCAATGGCCGGTCTCCCCAATGTGATTGGGGCCATTGACTGCACCCACATATTGATAAGGGCACCGTCCAACAATGAATACGTCTATGTGAATCGGAAAAATGTGCACTCCATAAATGCCCAAGTCATATGTGACGCCGACATGCTCATCACAGGTGTAGTGGCACG
This sequence comes from Borostomias antarcticus, assembly GCF_949987555.1. NCBI lineage: Eukaryota > Metazoa > Chordata > Actinopteri > Stomiiformes > Stomiidae > Borostomias > Borostomias antarcticus. The sequence continues at coordinate 26,661 of NW_028176334.1, forward strand.
GTGGCCTGGCTCCACACATGATTCGTTCATCCTGGCACACAGCAGGGTAGGGGCTAGACTGGAGGCAGGCGCTGCGCGTGACGGCTGGCTTGTCGGTGAGTGCATATGCCAATAAACATATTCAAACCTGATAAGAATGAGAACCAGTTCAGACTGATGATTCTGTCACCCACAGGCGACAGTGGCTACTACCTGAGGTAGCTGCTGGTTCCCTTCCAGGCCCCTCAGAATGAGCAGGAGACCCAGTTCAATGAGGTACATGCCCGGACACGCAATGTCGTTGAGCGCGCCATCGGCCTCCTCAAGGGCCGATGGCGCTGCCTAGATTCGTCGGGTGGTAGACTCCTCTACCACCCGGCGAAGGTCTGTACCATCATCCGGGCATGTACCATCCTCCACAACGTGGCAGTACGGCGCGGAGTGCACCTCCCTCCGGGCCTCCCCCCACCCCACAATGTGGACCCAGCCCCCTCCCCGTCATGAGGGGTACCAGCGGGGCCAAAGGGCCCGCGCTGAGATCATGCACCAACTATAAACACCAACAAGTAAGATTCACATAAACCATTTTATTGGGGGTTGGTGAGTGACTGTGTGAGGTGTGTGAGTGCGTTTGTGAGTGACTGTGTGAGGTCTGTGAGTGTGGTAGTGAGTGACTGTGTGAGGTCCGTGAGTGTGGAAGTGACTGACTGTGTGTGGGCCGTGACAGCATGTGTGAGTGTATGAAGTGCAGTGAGAATGTCCTGTTGGCCCTGGTGGAGTACTGTGGTGACCTCCACCAACTGCTGCACAACCGCCCCAATCCCTTCTGCCATGTCCCTCTGGGCCCCTAGGGTGTCCGTCTGGGCCTCCAGCACCGCGTCAACGAGGAAGCCCAGACGGTCTTCCCCAGGGACAGAGACGCTGGCAGCAGGGACCGGGGCGCTGGAGCCGGAGGTGGAGGCGTGGACCGGGGCAGTGGAGGCGTGGACGTGGGCGGTGGAGACGTGGACAGGGTGGTGGAGGCGTGGACCGGGCGGTGGAGACGTGGGCGGTGGAGGCGTGGACAGGGTGGTGGAGGCGTGGACAGGGTGGTGGAGGCGTGGACCGGGCGGTGGAGACGTGGGCGGTGGAGGCGTGGACCGGGTGGTGGAGGCGTGGACGTGGGCGGTGGAGACGTGGGCGGTGGAGGCGTGGACCGGGTGGTGGAGGCGTGGACAGGGTGGTGGAGGCGTGGGCGGTGGAGGCGTGGACCGGGTGGTGGAGACGTGGGCGGTGGAGGCGTGGACCGGGGGGTGGAGACGTGGGCGGTGGAGACGTGGGTGGTGGAGGCGTGGACGTGGGCGGTGGAGACGTGGGCGGTGGAGACGTGGGCGGTGGAGGCGTGGACCGGGGGGTGGGGGCGTGGACCGTGTAGTGGAGACGTGGGCGGTGGAGGCGTGGACCGGGGGGTGGAGGCGTGGACCGGGTGGTGGAGGCGTGGACCGGGCGGTGGAGGCGTGGACCGGGCGGTGGAGGCGTGGACCGGGCGGTGGAGGCGTGGACGTGGGCGGTGGAGACGTGGGCGGTGGAGACGTGGGCGGTGGAGGCGTGGACGTGGGCGGTGGAGACGTGGGCGGTGGAGGCGTGGACGTGGGCGGTGGAGACGTGGGCGGTGGAGGCGTGGACCGGGTGGTGGAGGCATGGACCGGGTGGTGGAGGCGTGGACCGGGCGGTGGAGCCAGAGGTGGAGGCGTGGGCGGTGAAGGCGTGGAAGGCCGGCATGCTGGAGACGGAGGCGCTGGAGGTGAAGATGGCACTGGAGGTGGAGGCCGGCGCGCTGGAGGTGGAGGCACTGGAGGTCGTGGCGCGGGAGGTGGAGGCTGCAACCGGCGGGGGCACGACCGTCAGGTCCAGGACCACTGCAGACTCCCCCTCCTCTGAGTCCCACCCCACGTCAGAGTCTGGGGAAACAATTTTTCATTTTCTTTGAGTTTTTCTGTGAACGTTATTTTCCAAGGAACCTTCTATGGTGTAGCCATATTTGGTACGTTTGTCTGTTGGCAGCCAAATAAATGCTTAAGTGTGATTTACCGGGTTCGTCTGCAGTGACTGTCCTGTCCGACTCCTCCCCCTCGTCCGCCGGGACGACACCATCTGTGCATTCACGCCCTATTATCAATGCGATGGTGTCGTCCAACGCCGTGGGAGGGGGTGGTGCCGGGCCCCCACCGGTGCGCACTACTGCCTGCCTGTAGGCAGTAATGCGCTTCTTGGCCTCCCTCTGTAACAATGCTAGTGTTAACATTGCACTACAGACGTTGGGGTAGGAGGGTACACATGGGTATGAGATTAGATGTAGGCTATTACAGGAATGACACCCACCTTCAGGTCAGTCCACTTTTTCCTGACCTCCGTGGCACTCCTCCCTGTGGCGCCGGCCTCATTGACCGCCCTCGCCACCTCCAACCACTCAGTGCCTTTGCGCTTGTTGGTGAGGCCGGGGCTATGGCTGATTAGATGAGAGAGTATTAATCTCCCATGGGGGAAATTGTCTAATGTGGTCCAACATTATGAAGTGATCATCTGGGGTTATTGTTCCATGTTTGTGGTCCTAAATCAATCATAGCCGGCCACAGGATGTTGGGAATGTTTGCTTTCCTCATAGCCACATGTTACAGTATGTCCGTGTATGCCAAATCCTAGATGCACAAAACGTAGCTAAAGTAGGCTACTAAGCTGTAGGAGCAATCAGACAAAGGTAGGCTAGTAATACCTTCCGAAGAGGATTGTCTTCCTCACGTGGACCTCACCAACAAGCACATGCACCTCCGTCTCCGAAAAGTTTCGTTTCTTCCGCCTTCGTTCCATTTTTAATTGTCTCGCCTGGGTGCTCCACGCTACCTTTTTAAGCCGGTTCCTTCCGGGGAACCACGTTTGGCCACTCATGGTTTTGACCATATATGGTTGGATTTGGGCGTGGCGAGGGCGGAACACGGGGCGCGTGCACGTCTGCTGTCTCCTACGACACCGTCGGATTTTTCTTTGAGGAATCGGCGCAGCAGCGTGTACGCCATGTTTGACAGATCCGAAAAGCGTGTAAATATTCTCATCGTACACGGCAGTCCGCCCTATTCTAGTTTTCGTCGTACGCCCTCTTTTACACCTGAATTTACACGCTCTTTGATATATGAGGCCCCAGAACCGGACAACACACCAGACACGGAGAACACACCAGACACAGAGAACACACCAGACACAGAGAACACACCAGACACAGAGAACACACCAGAACCGGATAACACACCGGACACGGAGAACACACCAGAACCGGAGAACACATCAGACATAGAGAACACACCAGAACCGGATAACACACCAGACACAGAGAACACACCAGACACAGAGAACAAGGAACACATCAGACACAGAGAACACACCAGACACAGAGAACACATCAGACACAGAGAACACACCAGACACAGAGAACACATCAGACACAGAGAACACACCAGAACCGGATAACACACCAGACACAGAGAACACACCAGACACAGAGAACAAGGAACACATCAGACACAGAGAACACACCAGAACCGGAGAACACACCAGACACAGAGAACACACCAGACACAGAGAACACACCAGACACAGAGAACACACCAGACACAGAGAACACACCAGACACAGAGAACACATCAGACACAGAGAACACACCAGAACCGGATAACACACCAGACACGGAGAACACACCAGAACCGGAGAACACATCAGACATAGAGAACAAGGAACACATCAGACACAGAGAACACATCAGAACCGGAGAACACACCAGACACGGAGAACACATCAGACACGGAGAACACATCAGACACGACAACAAGGAACACATCAGACACGGAGAACACATCAGACACATAGAACACATCAGACATCGAGAACAAGGAACACATCAGACACAGAGAACACATCAGAACCGGAGAACACACCAGACACGGAGAACAAGGAACACATCAGACACGGAGAACACATCAGACACGACAACAAGGAACACATCAGACACGGAGAACACATCAGACACGTAGAACACATCAGACATCGAGAACAAGGAACACATCAGACACAGAGAACACATCAGAACCGGAGAACACACCAGACACGGAGAACAAGGAACACATCAGACACGATCAACGAGGAACACATCAGACACGGAGAACAAGGAACACATCAGACACAGAGAACAAGGAACACATCAGAAACGATCAACGAGGAACACATCAGACACGGAGAACAAGGAACACATCAGACACGGAGAACAAGGAACACATCAGACACAATCAACAAAGTCGTCTCCCTCCGCATCTCCTCCAGGGCCCTGTGTGGATCGATCCCTGCCTGTTCTACGCTTCCACACACACACACACACTTACACACACACATGCACACACGCCCACACACACACAAACAAACAGGGAGACAGACAGAGACAGACACATACCTTGTACTTCAAGCACCATCAGTTCCAGATCTCTGGGTGGCACCAAATGAAAGAATCACGTAGCCACATGAATACTCATCGATCAGAGAGAGAGAGCGAGAGAAAAAAAGAAAGAGAGAGAAAGAAAGAGAGAGAGAGAGAGAAAGACCTTTTGACCTTTAGCGCTCCCTTTATTGGCTCAATTAGTAGGACCTTCAAGGATCAGGCCATTCCATTGCATTACATTAGTCATTTAGCAGACGCTTTTATCCAAAGCGACTAACAATAATTGCATTTAACGTAGGAAGAGCCAATGTACTACTACTTGCCAGAACTCACAAGTGCATCTCCTTTCTAAAACAAGTGACTAAGAGCATAATCTAGTGCTGAAGGCAAAGTGCAAGAATAGCAATCTAAAGTACAGTGCAATATAATATAATAAAATACAATAAGTGCTTAGGCGGGAGGATTCTTGTAGTACTTCTTGAAGAGATGAGTTTTGAGCCTGTGGTGAAAGATGGGCAGTGACTCTGCTGTCCTGACATCAGTGGGCAGTTTATTCCACCACTGCGGGGCCGGGACAGAGAAGAGCCGTGACCGTGTCGATCGACCGCAGGGGCCTCGGAGTGACGGGGCAACCAGTCGCCCCGAGGTAGCAGAGCGTGGCGGTCTGGAGGGGGTGTAGGGTTTGACCATAGCTTGGAGGTAGGAGGGGGCTGTTCCTTTCATTGCCCTGTAGGCGATGAAACGGCGATCAGTGAGGAAAGGGCAAATCCTCCTGATGTTGTAGAGCATGAATCTGCAGGAGCGTGTGACGGATGTGACGTGCGGAAAACGACAGTTGGTCATCCAGGGTCACACCCAGATTCCTCGCAGTCCGAGTCGGGGTCACCACTGTTTCTTCAATGGTGATGGCCAGGTCCCGGTGCGGGCAGCCCTTCCCCGGGAGGAACAGCAACCCAGTCTTGTCCAGATTGAGCTTCAGGTGATGTGTCTTCATCCACTCCAAGATGTCAGCCAAGCACCCAGCTATGCGTGTCTCCACTTGTGTATCAGAAGGGGGAAATGGCAGGACCAGTTGGGTGTCATCGGCATAGCAGTGATAGGAGAAGCCATGCGAGCGAATGACAGAGCCCAGAGATGTAGTGTAGAGGGAAAACAGGAGAGGACTCAGGACAGACCCTTGTGGAACCCCCGTAGTCAGACTACGTGGTTCCGACATCGACCCTCTCCATGTCACCTGGTAGGAGCGGCCCGTCAGGTAGGATGCAAACAGGGAGTGTGCAGAGCCAGCGACGCCTTTCTCCTCGAGGGTGGAGAGGAGGATCTGGTGGTCTACTGAATCAAATGCTGCTGACAGGTCTAGCAGTATCAGGACAGAGGAGAGAGAGTTCGCTCTCGCGGAATGGAGTGACTCCGTCACTGCAAGGAGGGCGGTCTCTGTCGAGTGGCCAGCCTTGAACCCGGACTGGTGGGGGTCTAGGAGGACGTTCTGGTGGAGGTACAAAGACAGTTGGTTAAAGATAGCACGTTCAAGTGTTTTGGATAGAAAGGATAGAAGGGAAACCGGTCTGTAGTTTTTGACATCAGAGGGGTCGAGAGATGGCTTCTTTAGGAGGGGGGTGACTCAAGCAGTCTTGAAAGCAGAGGGAACACATCCTGATACAAGAGATGCGTTGATGAGGTGGGTTAGGAAGGGAAGGAGTTCAGGTGCAACAGACTGAAGGAGAGTCGAGGGAACAGGGTCTAGGGAGCACGTGGTGGGGCGGTTAGATGTTACAAGGTTGAGGGCCTCGTTGGGAAAGAAGGGAGAAAAGTGGGATAAGGTGGGGGGGGTGAGAGGAGGGGGGGAGCGGAGAGGGGTGGGGGGGTGAGGTTGGTGCACGGAGCATTGACCGGAGGAGGGGGTTAAGAGGATCTGATATTGTTTACTTTCTTGTAAAAGAAGTTGGCGAAATCATCAGGGAGAAGGGAGGAGTTGGGAGTAGGAGGTGGGGGCTGGAGTAGTGAAGAGAAGGTTTCAAAGAGGTTTTTAGGATTTTAGAGCGGAAGAAAGCAGCTTTAGCAGCAGACAGGGAGGAGGATAATGTGGAAAGAAGAGATTGGAAATTAAGAAGGTCCTCTGGGAGCTTGCCTTTCCTCCATTTACGCTCAGCTATTCTCAGGCTCCGTCTATCAGTCCGACAGCCATGGGGCAGGTGGAGTTGGGCGTGCAGGCCTGGAGGTGAGGGGACAGAGATTGTCCAGAGATGAGGAAAGAGTAGAGAGGAGAAGATCAGTGGCAGTATCAGAGAGAGAAGGATTCAGGGGCGGGGAGGGCAGAGGTGATGGCAGTGGAAAGATCAGTAGGGGAGAGCGAGCGGAGATGGCTACGGGTGGTAACCATGTGGGTAGGAGGAGGAGTTACAGGGGAAGAGGGGATGGAGAGGGAGTAGGACATGAAATAGTGGTCAGAGAGATGGAGGGGAGTGACAGACAGGTTAGGGGTGGAACAGTGTCTAGTGAAGATGAGATCCATCTGGTTGCTGGCTTTGTGAGTAGGAGGAGAAGAAGAGAGGTGAAGATCGAAGGAGGAGAGGAAAGAGAGAAGAGGTTCCAATTTCTCTTTTTTTTTTGAGATCCCTAACACACATACATATAAACCACACACACATACATACCACACATATACATATAAACCACACACAAATACATTCAAACCACACACATATACATTTCTACAACGGAGAGTTTGGATACTTGATTCTGATTGGCTAGCAGCCGTGGTAAAATACTCTGTAACCCACTGCTGCGACAGCATAACAATTACTATTAATGCGCCGTCAATATCATTGACGAGGCCATTGATAACATCAAGCGGTAGGCTATGCTTTGCGTAGCAACCATTCGCAGCAACCTCGCCTTTTTCGTATCCTATTACAAAAACACACTCATCAGTCCGACTCCAACACTTCCACACCCCTACCAGCAAAAACTAGTACTCTGGAGAACTGTTTTAATAACTGCACCATGGCTGGAAATATTCAAATAAACGTGAACCACCCGAATTATGGCTTATGTGAACAAGGCCAACCCAAATAGGAGAGATAGCCTATGTTGCCTGGCAACTATTTAATTCAGAACTATAGCCTATCGCGGAAGTTTTTGTAAATACTAAAATGATAAGAATGATCAGTAAATTACAGTAAATAAATGATTGAATGTTACTACTGAGTGTTGTTTGTGAATATATATATGTAGTAACCATTGTAGAAAAGCAATTGACCACTCGAGGCAGTGGGTTACAGGGGATTTTACCACAGCTACGGGGGTTTTAGGCCCTCCGCTATCGCATCAGGCCTACCAACGCCCCTCGTGGTCAATTGCTTAAATAAACCACACACACATACATATAAACCACACACACATACATATAAACCACACAGATATATAAACCACACACATACATATAAACCACACACACACACACATACATATAAACCACACACACATACATATAAACCACACAGATATATAAACCACACACATACATATAAACCACACACATATATAAACCACACACACATACATATAAACCACACATATAAACCACACACACATACATATAAACCACACACATATATAAACCACACACACATACATATAAACCACACACATATAAACCACACACACACATATACATATAAACCACACACACATGCATATAAACCACACACATATATATAAACCACACACATATACATATAAACCACACACATACAAATAAACCACACATACATACATATAAACTACACAATCAATCAATCAAAGCTTTATTTGTATAGCGCATTTTATACCCAGAGGCAACACAATGCGCTTTACAGAGAACAAGGGAGGTGGGCATACGACCCACTCCTACATATTCCAGAGGGAAGCAAAAAAACAGACATACATATAAACCACAGTGTTACGGCTCCGCCTCCGCCTGGGCGCTCTCCAGCTCCCACCACCGTTCCCGCAGCGCGCACACCACGGCCTTCCACTTCTGCGCGCGCTCTGCGCGCCCTCCGACGTGATCACCCCGCACACCTGAACACGGTTCCGCTAACCAGCTCCGAGGGCGCGGCTCACCTGCTGCCACCACTCATCCAATCACCTCCCCTATAAGAACCCGGTCTTCCCAACGTTCGTCGCCAGTTCTTCCCTAAGATTCGTTGTGGCAAGTAGTGGTTTCTGTAGTTCCCGTGCAAGTAGTTGTTATAGTTGTTTTTTTCCCTTTTGCTCATTCTACTCTCCACTCCTCCAGATTCCGGTTTGTTTGCTGCTCTTTTCCTGGACTGACACACGGCTTCCCCGACCCATTCTCCCCGGACCTCGACCACGGCTTGGATTACGTTTTCTGGACTTTGTTTGTTGATCGATTGACCCCTGCCTGAACATATACATAAACCACACACACACATATATATAAACCACACACACATACATATAAACCAGACACACATGCATATAAACCATACACATATACATATAAACTACACACATATACATATAAACCACACATACACACATATACATATAAACCACACACACTATATAAACCACACACACATACATATAAAACACACGCACATATACCTCTCCGCACCTGCACTGGACAACTCAGCCCACACCCCACTTATACAATCCTTATACAATGAACCCAACAGTGACAAAAAACCTTCACCAAAACCAAAAGCCCTCAAAGTGGAAAAAAGGTAACCATGGTCCACCCTATCAAACACTTTTTCCTGATCCAAAGATATAACGCCAACATCAATGCAGCACAATTTACACACATCAACCATATCTCACATCAGAAAAACACTGTCCATGATAGATCTGTCCGGAACACAGTACGACTGGTCTCTATGGACAAGTAACCCTGAGAAGTTCTTAAGTCTGTTGGAATTTATTTATTCTCATAAATAATGATTGTATTTATTTATTCTCATAAATTATTCCTTTATTTATTTTTTCTCATAAACCATTCCTTAATTTATCTATTCTCATAAATAATCATGTGGACAGCATAGGCTATGTGCCCAAAGCAATCACTATAATTCAAATACTGTTGTGAATGACTTGTGAACGGCCTTCATACAGTATTTACATGAATCCTAATTTTGGTAGAGCAACAATCACTCTAGTCATAGAGAAGGCCCTCTCACGTGGGGAAAATTACAGTGCCAACATGCAGCCTAGCCTTCCTCAACAAGACATCTCTAAGTGTGCATGTGCATGACATATTTACTCAGGCAATGTGTAGGCCCAAGGTTCAAGGCTTTTATTGTCATGTGTATTATAAGATACAATAACATGCACTGTGCCCGGCACTCTCAGACATCAAGACATGACTTAAGACATAAGACAGTAAGACATTACAACAATATGACAGGAGACATTTACAAAATAAGACATTAAGACACTATAGACACTACGAAATACGACAATAAGACATTAAGGCATTATGAAGAGACATTAAAGTGCATAGAGCAAAAGTAGGAGCATCAGTGATTCATCAGCCTAACTGCCTGTGGAAAAAAACAGTTACTGAGACGCTTGGTACGTGACTTGATGCTCCGGTAACGTGTTTTGGATGGAAGGAGAGAACAGTGCATGGGCAGGGTGACTGGGGTCCCTAATGATGGTACAAAAAAGGTAACCATGGTCCACCCTATCAAACACTTTTTCCTGATCCAAAGATATAACGCCAACATCAATGCAGCACAATTTACACACATCAACCATATCTCGCATCAGAAAAACACTGTCCATGATAGATCTGTCCGGAACACAGTACGACTGGTCTCTATGGACCAGTAACTCTTAAGCTGAATCCCAAATCGCGCACTTAGGCGAAAGTGCAGAGCACTCGCGGCCTTGTGGCCTTACATGCGCGTTCCCGCTTAGTCCACAAGGGCTCAGGGTAGTTCCAAAACGGAATTGCTAGGTCCACAAGTGCGCCACGCCACCATTTTGCGCACTGTAACCGCACTTACCGAAAGTACGCAATTTCACGGACTTAGGAGCAGAAAATACCCACAGCCCACCGCGTCTCATGTGACACAGTGCTTGAGTGCATCCGAGTCATGATCCGAGTGCATCACACATAAATGATGACATTTGCAGATAACACAACATTTATCTTGAAATCCACATGCTGCAAACATATCCCACCCAACCTAATTTTTTAATTATTATTAAATTAAAACAGACGTCAATCGGTCAATTTGCAGAGCTGAAGGGAGCGTCAGAGCAGCCTCTGCGTCGGAGGAACGTGGCAGCCAATGAAAACGAAGTGGGAGGGGCATTGAGCGAAACTGAGAGTGCTGTCCCATTTAATTCACGGCCCTGCACCCTCTGGCCCTTCCAGCTGACGTCAATTAAGTGCTCAGGCCTTAGGCCACAAGTGCGAGGGGCCGCAAGTGCGGTTTGCGCACTCAGATTGGGATTCAGCTTTAGAGGTTCTTAAGTCTGTCCATGATAGATCTGTCCGGAACACAGTACGACTGGTCTCTATGGACAAGTAACTCTAAGAAGTTCTTTAGTCTGTCCATGATAGATCTGTCCGGAACACAGTACGACTGGTCTCTATGGACCAGTAACTCTAAGAAGTTCTTAAGTCTGTTGGCAAGAACTTTCAAGAGGATCTTGTAGTCCGCACACAACAACGCCGCTGGTCTCCAGTTCTGCAGAAGAGCCAAATCTCCTTTCTTGGGGAGAAGTGACGGCACCTCACGCCGACAGGATGCCGGCAACAGTCCCGTCTGAGATCACTCCTGAAGCACCTCCCACAGGTCAGCTCCCAGACAACAGTCCCGTCTGAGAACACTCCTGAAGCACCTCCCACAGATCAGCTCCCAGACAACAGTCTGAGAACACTCCTGAAGCACCTCCCACAGGTCAGCTCCCAGACAACAGTCTGAGAACACTCCTGAAGCACCTCCCACAGGTCAGCTCCCAGACACCAGTCCCGTCTGAGAACACTCCTGAAGCACCTCCCACAGGTCAGCTCCCAGACAACAGTCCCGTCTGAGAACACTCCTGAAGCACCTCCCACAGGTCAGCTCCCAGACACCTCCAGAAGTGTTGATGTCATGGAGTTTAGGCAGATCGGTGCCAATGATCCTAGCTGCTGTCTTTACAACCCTCTGCAGTTTCCCACTGTCCTGGGAGGTCATGTTCTCATACCACACCGTGATGCAGAACGTGAGAATGCTCTCAATGGTGCACCGTTAGAAATTTGTGAGCGCTTTGGTGCTTAAACCAAACTCCTTAAGACACCTCAGGAAGTACAATCTCTGGTGTGCTTTCTTGAGGATGCACTTGGTGTTCAGGGACCATGTGAGAGTGTCTGAGATGTGTGTACCGAGAAATCTAGAGCTGTCAACAACCCCCACAGATGCTCCATCCATGATCATTGGAGTGTGATCAGTTGTAGTCTTCCTAAAGTCCACAATGATTTCTTTAGTCTTACTGACATTTAGAGAGAGGTTGTTATCGTGGCACCACAGAGTGAGGTTCTCAACTTCCTTTCTGTAGGCCCTCTCATCATTCAACTTCCTTTCTGTAGGCCCTCTCATCATTCAACTTCCTTTCTGTAGGCCCTCTCATCATTCAACTTCCTTTCTGTAGGCCCTCTCATCATTCAACTTCCTTTCTGTAGGCCCTCTCATCATTCTCGCTGACTAGGCCAATCACACTAGTGGCATCTGCAAATGTAAGCTGTGTTACACTGAAATGGGCTGTGTTTGTTGCTGGTGTTTCATTGCCTCATTGTTTGACTCGGGAATCCACATTCATAGGGATCCCATTATTATAAGCTATTTAGAAATCGCCATGCATATTTGATAAATGAAATAGGCTAAACTGATCCTGTGTCGGGCAGATAAGAGTGCTGTTAATTGTCTGAAGCTGAGGCAGGGCCGTAGTCACCATATACATTGAGGGGGACAAGTCCCCCCCCAATGTTCAGATATGCCCAAAATGTCCCCCCCAATATATAACTGATAGTTTAACAAAAAAACACACAAAAAAACGTTATTGCTATTTTACGTTCGACAATCACATACTACCATCCAAAATTATGCAATCATCATAATTATAACTAAACATAACAAAAATATTTAAGCTAGGCTATTTATTCTTCATGCTTTGTAATGCTGTTTTATTACTATGTAGTTACAACTAGCCTACAGGACACTAGGGGGCAGCAGAGGCTCCGTTGCCATTGTTGTACCACAGGACGCTTTTATATAAAAGTCCCAGGCCACGCCCTCAGCTGTGGAGAGCATGTGTTTGATAGGTGCTTGTGTGGGAAGTGCCAGGCCACGCCCTCAGCTGTGGAGAGCATGTGTTTGATAGGTGCTTGTGTGGGAAGTGCCAGGCCACGCCCTCAGCTGTGGAGAGCATGTGAGACCCTGGTGGACAATCTGTCCCCCAGACCCGTCCGTCCTATCTCCATGTTCGTCCCTGAGAACAGGGTCTGATTCATCATCACTGTTTACTGGACTGGGCAGTAGCGTTGAGGTCTTTTTCTCCAACATTGTCTGAGTCCCCACACTGACCATCTTGGGCTGTACCTGGGTGGCTACAGTAAGATTAAGAGGTCTATGTTATACAATTGTACAACATCATATTGTGTGGCCACAATAGATACAAGTACAATCTAGCCAAAACCAATCAAATACGACGGTTTTGCTGCCAAATCTATCCTTATTCAGTCTGAGATGTGAATTCAGTTATATTGTAATTAAGGATGCCACAGTTAGTGTTTAAGTTGTACCCACCTATATCATACTATGGTGTGTAATACATTATCATCCTACATGATGCTATTTAATGAGAAGGGGCTGAATCCAAAACTGGTCTGGTCCCCACCGCTAGGGACCGTGATCCCCGCCGCTAGGGATGACTGCCCCCGCGGTTGATTCATGCTTATTAATATTGTGTAGGTTATAGGTTATGCAACAGTGTCTTCTAATACAGCTTTTATGATAGTATAGGTGTACTGTCACATTTAGCCGAAATGTAGGCTAGTTCTGGCCTCCACGTCATGCGCTCCAATTTATATGACAGCAATATTGTTAAAAATTAGGCTAAATCGTGTTACAGTAGGTATAGTCTACATTGGCATAGATTACAAATCAATGTTGCAGAACAAAACCTGTAGCCTACAGAATATTTACATGCCTAGCTGTCTATAGTAAAGAAGCGCATGAATACGTGGAGCACCGGAACTATAGATAGCCTACATTTCGGCTAAATAGTGTTAAAGTCCACCTATACTACCATGACAGTCCACCTATACTACCATGACAGTACACCTACACTACCATTACATTACACCTATACTACCATGACAGTCCACCTATACTACCATGACAGAACACCTATACTACCATGACAGAACACCTATACTACCATGACAGTCCACCTATACTACCATGACAGTCCACCTATACTACCATGACAGTCCACCTATACTACCATGACAGTCCACCTATACTACCATGACAGTCCACCTATACTACCATGACAGTCCACCTATACTACCATGACAGTACACCTACACTACCATTACATTACACCTATACTACCATGACAGTCCACCTATACTACCATGACAGAACACCTATACTACCATGACAGAACACCTATACTACCATGACAGTCCACCTATACTACCATGACAGTCCACCTATACTACCATGACAGTCCACCTATACTACCATGACAGTCCACCTATACTACCATGACAGAACACCTATACTACCATGACAGTCCACCTATACTACCATGACAGAACACCTATACTACCATGACAGAACACCTATACTACCATGACAGTCCACCTATACTACCATGACAGTCCACATATACTACCATGACAGTCCATCTATACTACCATGATAATACACCTATACTACCATGACAGAACACCTATACTACCATGACAGTACACCTATACTACCATGACAGTCCACCTATACTACCATGACAGTACACCTATACTACCATGACAGTCCACCTATACTACCATGACAGTACACCTATACTACCATGACAGTCCACCTATACTACCATGACAGTCCACCTATACTACCATGACAATACACCTATACTACCATGACAGTACACCTATTGTGAGGGTTTGGTTTTGGGACCCAGGCGCAACAGGAAAGGAGGAGGCAAGGAACGGTAAAGCCCGGAGGGGCGATTTAATAAGATCAAAAAGGGGGACGTGGTAGTCGTACAGCCGATGGTCAGGCAGGAGCGTGGTAGTCGTACAGGCGATGGTCAGGCAGGAGCGGGGTTGTCGTACAGGCGATGGTCAGGCAGGAGCGGGGTTGTCGTACAGGCGATGGTCAGGCAGGAGCGGGGTTGTCGTACAGGCGATGTTCAGGCAGGAGCGGGGTTGTCGTACAGGCGATGGTCAGGCAGGAGCGTTGTCGTACAGGCGATGTTCAGGCAGGAGCGGGGTTGTCGTACAGGCGATGGTCAGGCAGGAGCGGGGTCGTACAGGCGGTGGTCAGGCAGGAGCGGGGTAATCGTACAGACGTGGGTCAGGCAGGAACTGGAGAGATGAGGAGGGGAGGCAGGGTGAGTGAGAGTAATCACAAACGGGGAATGGGAAAAAACACTACAAAATACGGGTAAGGAGATTGTAGGCTAGGCTATACTTTACCACAAGAGTATTATGGTAAGATCTGGCCATGAGTGGAGTGTAGACCAGGTTCTTGTAGAGGTTGAAGGTGATTGCAGAACGAGGGACAGGTGTGGTGATGATAATTGGAAACCGGTGAGTAGAGCCGCGCCAGCGTCATCGTCGGAGACGAGCGCGCCGTTCTTGTCTTTGCGCACGGGCCGATGTGCTGGGCATGTCGGGATCCGATTCTTCGTCACCGGAGAGGGAGGAGACTGCCGAGTCCGCGGAGCTGGCCGGAGACGGGGAACGCCCGGCAGTGGGGGGAAACTCCGGAGAGCCAGAGCGTTGTATGCCCGGGCTGATGCGACGTGCGGTAGAGCGCGTAGGACGCCCCGAGCGCGCAGCGGGCCCAGAGGGGAGAGAGGGAGACGGTTGTGGAGGCGAGGGCATGCGAGCCGTAACAGGACCCCCCCCCCCGAGGGGAGCCACCTGGCGACCGACCGGGGGCGTCAGGATGTGCCCTGTAGAAGTCCCGGAGGAGAGACGGGTCCATAATGAGCTGCCTGGAGATCCAGCTGCACTCCTCGGGGCCGTACCCCTCCCAATCCACCAGGTATTGGAACCCCCGACCCCGGCGGCGCACCTTCAGCAGCCGCCGAACCGTCCACTGGGGATGCCCGTCGACCATATGGGGAGGCGGAGGAGCTGGGGCAGAAGGCATGAGAGGACTCGAGGAGACAGGTTTGATCTTGGACACATGGAATACAGGGTGTACCCGCATGGAAGCAGGGAGCTTAAGACGTACCGCAGCCGGGTTCAGGACACGGTCGATCTCGAAGGGCCCAACGAAGCGCGGAGCCAGCTTCTTGGAGGGGACCTGGAGCGGGAGATCAGCAGTGGAGAGGTAGACACGTTGACCGGGCCGATACGCCGGAGCAGGAGTGCGGCGGCGGTTGGCACCGCGGCAGGAGCGCTCGTTGGAGCGGAGCAGGGCCCTGCGGACCTCCCTCCAGACACGGCGACAGCGGCTGAGGTGGGCCTGGACGGAGGGGACGGAGGCCTCCGACTCCTGGAGAGAGAACAGCGGGGGCTGGTACCCGAGGGATGACTCGAACGGAGACCTGCCAGTGGCAGCGCTGGTCAGGGCATTGAGGGAGTATTCGACCCAGGGCAGGTCCTTGCTCCAGGAGGTGGGGTGGAGAGCCGACACACAGCGGAGAGCGGACTCCAGGCTCTGGTTGGCCCGTTCGGCCTGGCCGTTGGTCTGCGGGTGGTAGCCAGAGGAGAGGCTGATGGTGGCGCCTATCTCCTTGCAGAAGGCCCTCCAGACTTGGGAGGTGAATTGAGGCCCACGGTCCGAGACAATGTCTCCGGGGAGACCGTGGAGCCGGTAGACATGCTGGACGAGGAGCTCAGCTGTCTCCGCAGAGGACGGGAGCTTGGGGAGCGCCACCAGATGGACCGCCTTGGAGAACCGGTCCACCACGGTGAGGATGACCGTGTTGCCCCTGGAGGGGGGAAGACCGGTGATGAAGTCCAGGGCGATGTGGGACCAGGGACGGCTGGGGACCGGGAGAGGACGCAGGAGGCCAGCCGGGGGCTGGTGGGACGCCTTGCTGCGGGAGCAGACGGGACAGGCGACCACAAACTCCCGGACGTCGGACCTCATGGAGGGCCACCAGAACCGTCGGCTCAGGAAGGAGAGGGTGCGGTGAACCCCGGGATGGCACGCAAACCGGCTGGCATGGCCCCACTGGAGCACCCGGGACCGGACCGAGTCCGGCACGAAGAGCCGGCGAGGAGGAACGTTGGCCGGACTGGGTTGGGCGCGTTGGGCCTGCCTCACCACCGCCTCAATGTTCATAGTGATCACCCCTACGACACGCGAGGTCGGCAGGATGGTCTCAGGCTCCGCGGGGGGCGCCTCGGGCGCGTGGAGGCGGGACAGCGCGTCGGCCTTGGCGTTGCGGGAGCCGGGCCGGAAGGTGAGGGTAAAGTCGAACCTCCCTAGGAACTGCGACCACCGCGCCTGGCGGGAGTTGAGGCGCTTGGCCGCCCGGATGAAGGTCAGGTTCTTGTGGTCC
This sequence comes from Borostomias antarcticus, assembly GCF_949987555.1. Classification (NCBI taxonomy): domain Eukaryota; kingdom Metazoa; phylum Chordata; class Actinopteri; order Stomiiformes; family Stomiidae; genus Borostomias; species Borostomias antarcticus. Next base: position 43,846 of record NW_028176334.1, read on the forward strand.
GACCAGACGAGGGTGGTGTGTTCCGCGCCCTCAAGCCAATGGCGCCACTCCTCCAAGGCCCCCACCACCGCCAACAACTCCCTGTTCCCGATGTCGTAATTCACCTCAGCCGGGGTGAACCGGCGGGAGAGGAAGGCACAGGGGTGCAACTTCTGGTCCTCCACTGACCGCTGGGACAGAACAGCACCGATGCCGGTGTCCGATGCGTCCACCTCGACCACGAACTGCCTGGAGGGGTCAGGATGGAGAAGGACCGGAGCGGTGGTGAAGCGCTCCTTGAGCGCAGAGAAGGCGGCGCTGGCAGCCGGTGTCCAGATGAACGGACGCAGGGATGAGGTGAGGTGGGTGAGGGGAGCTGCTACCCGGCTGTAGTCCCGTATGAAACGGCGGTAAAAGTTAGCGAAGCCAAGGAAGCTCTGGAGTTGCCTCCGGGTAGAGGGTTGAGGCCATTCGACCACGGTCTTGATTTTGCGGGGGTCGGGTCGCGTCAGGCCTCCCTCCACAATGAGCCCCAGGAACTCCACTGACGCGGAGTGAAAGGTGCACTTCTCCGCCTTGATGTATAGGCGGTTCTCCCGGAGACGCTGGATTACCATGCGGACGTGTTGGACGTGCTCCTCAGCGCTCCTGGAGAACACAAGGATGTCGTCCAGGTAGAGAACCACAAATACGTCCAGCATGTCCCTGAGCACGTCGTTCATCAGGGCCTGGAAGACGGCGGGGGCGTTGGTGAGGCCGAAGGGCATGACGAGGTATTCGTAGTGGCCACGGGAGGTCTTGAAGGCGGTCTTCCATTCGTCCCCCTCACGGATACGCACCAGGTGATAAGCGTTTCTGAGGTCCAACTTGGTGAAGATGGTGGCACCGGTGAGGGGTTCAAAATTGGAGCTCATGAGGGGGAGTGGGTATTTATTCTTCACCCTGATGTTGTTGAGCAGCCTGTAGTCGATGCACGGCCTCAGGTCTCCTCCCTTCTTCTTTACAAAGAAGAACCCCGCTGCCACCTGGGAACGAGATGGTCGGATGAGGCCCTCGGCCAAGCACTCGGAGATGTAGGTGTCCATGGCAGCTTTCTCCGGGAGGGAGAGGTTGTAGAGACGACTGGCTGGGAGAGGGGCGCCAGGGTGGAGCTCGATGGCGCAGTCGTAGGGTCGATGAGGGGGAAGTGTGCGGGCGCGCTCCTTACTGAAGGCCTCCCCGAGGTCGTGGTACATCAAAGGGACCGTGGAGAGGTCAGGAGGAGCGGGACGGGGCCGGTCAACCCGAGTGGAGATCTGAGCAGCTCGGAGGCAGCGGGCGTGGCAGGTGGTGCTCCAGCTGAGGATGCGCCCCGAGCTCCAGCAGACATGAGGGGTATGGAGTTCCAGCCAGGGCCTCCCTAAGATGAACGGAGCGTCGGGAGAGTGGATGACGAAGGGGCGGACGTTCTCCACGTGGTTACCCGAGACTGTGAGAGTGAGGGGCAGGGTCCGGTGCGTGATGGGACCCATGGGATGGCCATCCAGGGCGAAAGCCGAGAGGGGCCTCTCCAGAGGGGAGAGAGGGAGCGCCGCTTTGTGGGCGAACTTGACGTCCACGAAGTTCTCGTCGGCACCGGAGTCGATGAGGACAGGGACGGAGAGCGTGTGCCCCTGCCAGGCGAGGGTGACAGTGAACCTGGCGGCACGGGTCCGGGATAGAGGATGGATGAGCCGGCTTACTCGGTACCCCCTGGCGAGTGAGCCTACTCTTTTTGCCGCCCTGGGAGGTGCAGAGGGACAGGAGTCGACGGCGTGCGCTGGGCTAGCGCAGTATATGCATAGTCCGTTCTGTTCCCGGTGCTCACGCTCTGCAGGGGTCAGTCGGGTCCAACCCAGTTGCATGGGTTCCTCTCCAGCGGTGTTTGGGGGGGCGAGGGAGGCCGGGGCAGGCCGAGAAAGACCGGCAGAGGGAGGCGGAGACGGTCTGGGTGCGCTGTGGTGTTGGTGCGCCCGCTCGCGCCTGCGTTCCCGGTGGCGCTCGTCTATGGCTATGGAGAGGGAGACGAGTTGGTTCAGGGTCGCTGGTCTGTCTCCTCCAGCCAGGCTGTCCTTCATGGCGTCCCCCAGACCCCGTCGGAAGGCGCTGTATAGGGCAGACTCGTTCCAGGAGCAACGGGCAGCGAGGATGCGGAACTCCGTGGCGTAGTCCGCTACTGAGCTGGAACCCTGGGTGAGGGCGGAGAGAGCAGCGTCCGCGTCCTGTCCGTGGACGTCGTGGTCGAACACAGTCCTGAATTCTGCCACGAAGGCAGTGTAGTCCTGCATGTAGGCAGCTGCGCCCTCGCGACCCGCCATGACCCAACGGCGAGCCCGTCCCGTGGTCAGGTTGGCAATGTAGGCTATCCGAGCCGACGCAGTGGAGTACATGCTTGGCTGGAGGTCAAACACGTACTCACACTGCATGAGGAACTCCCGGCAGAGGGTGAACGTCCCGTCGTAGAGGGCCGGGGAGGCGAGATGGGGCTCCCGGTTTGGTGGAGCGGTGGGGTTCAGGAACGGAGCCAGGCGGGCACTGACCGCGGTGACCTGGTCGGACAGGGTGCAGACCAGAGTAGCGAGGCCCCTCAGTCGCTCGTCCTGGGCGTGCTGTTGGGCGGATACCTGCTGCAGTTGCTCAGCTTGGGTCCGTGGGAGGGCTTGGAGTAGTCCGGGAGGTGCAGGTCTCTCCTCCATGTTGGCTGGGTCCAAACTGGCCAGATCTTACTGTGAGGGTTTGGTTTTGGGACCCAGGCGCAACAGGAAAGGAGGAGGCAAGGAACGGTAAAGCCCGGAGGGGCGATTTAATAAGATCAAAAAGGGGGACGTGGTAGTCGTACAGCCGATGGTCAGGCAGGAGCGTGGTAGTCGTACAGGCGATGGTCAGGCAGGAGCGGGGTTGTCGTACAGGCGATGGTCAGGCAGGAGCGGGGTTGTCGTACAGGCGATGGTCATGCAGGAGCGGGGTTGTCGTACAGGCGATGTTCAGGCAGGAGCGGGGTTGTCGTACAGGCGATGGTCAGGCAGGAGCGTTGTCGTACAGGCGATGTTCAGGCAGGAGCGGGGTTGTCGTACAGGCGATGGTCAGGCAGGAGCGGGGTCGTACAGGCGGTGGTCAGGCAGGAGCGGGGTAATCGTACAGACGTGGGTCAGGCGGGAACTGGAGAGATGAGGAGGGGAGGCAGGGTGAGTGAGAGTAATCACAAACGGGGAATGGGAAAAAACACTACAAAATACGGGTAAGGAGATTGTAGGCTAGGCTATACTTTACCACAAGAGTATTATGGTAAGATCTGGCCATGAGTGGAGTGTAGACCAGGTTCTTGTAGAGGTTGAAGGTGATTGCAGAACGAGGGACAGGTGTGGTGATGATAATTGGAAACCGGTGAGTAGAGCCGCGCCAGCGTCATCGTCGGAGACGAGCGCGCCGTTCTTGTCTTTGCGCACGGGCCGATGTGCTGGGCATGTCGGGATCCGATTCTTCGTCACCGGAGAGGGAGGAGACTGCCGAGTCCGCGGAGCTGGCCGGAGACGGGGAACGCCCGGCAGTGGGGGGAAACTCCGGAGAGCCAGAGCGTTGTATGCCCGGGCTGATGCGACGTGCGGTAGAGCGCGTAGGACGCCCCGAGCGCGCAGCGGGCCCAGAGGGGAGAGAGGGAGACGGTTGTGGAGGCGAGGGCATGCGAGCCGTAACACCTATACTACCATGACAGTCCACCTATACTACCATGACAGTACACCTATACTACCATGACAGTCCACCTATACTACCATGACAATACACCTATATGTTGCACACTTGGACCTTTAAGAACGGAGTTCCAGGCATGCATGGGTTTTTATGTCTCCTTTATCTGCAAAATACAAACGTGGCACACATCATTCACGCAGCATTCTCTACGCTGCCTCTGGGAGAACTGAACGTCCGCGCGCACGTGCGCGATACAGAAATCTTGCTGAACATACCCAACCTCGAATGTTCACTAAACAACATAATGTTACATCTAGAGCACGGAATTCACAGTAAATAAACTAAATAATCAAAGGGATTCTCTACACACACTCACACTGATAACATTCTACACACATTCATCATTGATCCATTACTGGCTAACGTTAACCACTCAGCTAGCTAACGCCACATGGCTAATCTGTATTGCTAGGCGGAGCTCCGCACCTCCATGCAACCAGCAAAACTCCGGCAGATTACAACATAACGAACGTCTACATTGCAGATCCTCCATACATTACATCTTCATCATACAGTGGCGTTGCATACATCTTGTCACATTATCTCACCTGCAAAATACAAACGTGGCACACATCATTCACGCAGCATTCTCTACGCTGCCTCTGGGAGAACTGAACGTCCGCGCGCACAGACGTCCTGACCTGTACCCAGGGCCCACTGCTGCCCTCTACTGTGCCCTTGGGAGCATAACTCGTTCTAGCCATAATGAATCTATTGGAATCACAAGTGATGAATGCACATGAATATCTCGATTGCAAGTGAATAAAACAATACAGTATCGCAGTACATAAACAATGCAAAAACAAAACAAGTTGATGGGGGGTGCCTCAGAATGTCCCTAACTTGACTATAGTCCCACATATACTACCATGACAGTACACCTATACTACCATGACAGTCCACCTATACTACCATGACAGTCCACCTATACTACCATGACAGTCCACCTATACTACCATGACAGAACACCTATACTACCATGACAGTCCACCTATACTACCATGACAGTCCACCTATACTACCATGACAGTACACCTATACTACCACGACAGTCCACCTATACTACCATGACAGTACACCTATACTACCATGACAGTACACCTATACTACCATGACAGTCCACCTATACTACCATGACAGAACACCTATACTACCATGACAGTCCACCTATACTACCATGACAGTACACCTATACTACCATGACAGTCCACCTATACTACCATGACAGTACACCTATACTACCATGACAGTCCACCTATACTACCATGACAGTCCACCTATACTACCATGACAGTCCACCTATACTACCATGACAGTCCACCTATACTACCATGACAATACACCTATACTACCATGACAGTACACCTATACTACCATGACAGAACACCTATACTACCATGACAGTCCACCTATACTACCATGACAGTACACCTATACTACCATGACAGTCCACCTATACTACCATGACAGTCCACCTATACTACCATGACAGAACACCTATACTACCATGACAGTCCACCTATACTACCATGACAGTCCATCTATACTACCATGACAGTCCAGCTATACTACCATGACAGTCCACCTATACTACCATGACAGTCCACCTATACTACCATGACAGTCCACCTATACTACCATGACAGTACACCTATACTACCATGACAGTCCACCTATACTACCATGACAGAACACCTATACTACCATGACAGTCCACCTATACTACCATGACAGAACACCTATACTACCATGACAGTACACCTATACTACCATGACAGTACAGCTATACTACCATGACAGTCCACCTATACTACCATGACAGTCCACCTATACTACCATGACAGTCCACCTATACTACCATGACAGAACACCTATACTACCATGACAGTACACCTATACTACCATGACAGTACACCTATACTACCATGACAGTCCACCTATACTACCATGATAATACACCTATACTACCATGACAGTCCACCTATACTACCATGACAGTCCACCTATACTACCATGACAGTCCACCTATACTACCATGACAGTCCACCTATACTACCATGACAGTACACCTATACTACCATGACAGTCCACCTATACTACCATGACAGTCCACCTATACTACCATGACAGAACACCTATACTACCATGACAGTACACCTATACTACCATGACAGTACAGCTATACTACCATGACAGAACACCTATACTACCATGACAGTACACCTATACTACCATGACAGTCCACCTATACTACCATGACAGTCCACCTATACTACCATGACAGTACACCTATACTACCATGACAGTACACCTATACTGCCATGACAATACACCTATACTACCATGACAGTACACCTATACTACCATGACAGTACACCTATACTACCATGACAGTCCACCTATACTACCATGACAGTCCACCTATACTACCATGACAGTCCACCTATACTACCATGACAGTCCACCTATACTACCATGACAGTACACCTATACTACCATGACAGTCCACCTATACTACCATGACAGTACACCTATACTACCATGACAGTCCACCTATACTACCATGACAGTACACCTATACTACCATGACAGTACACCTATACTACCATGACAGTCCACCTATACTACCATGACAGAACACCTATACTACCATGACAGTCCACCTATACTACCATGACAGTCCACCTATACTACCATGACAGTACACCTATACTACCAAGACAGGCCACCTATACTACCATGACAGTCCACCTATACTACCATGACAGTCCACCTATACTACCATGACAGTCCACCTATACTACCATGACAGTCCACCTATACTACCATGACAGAACACCTATACTACCATGACAGAACACCTATACTACCATGACAGTACACCTATACTACCATGACAGTCCACCTATACTACCATGACAGTCCACCTATACTACCATGATAATACACCTATACTACCATGACAGTACACCTATACTACCATGACAGTCCACCTATACTACCATGACAGTCCACCTATACTACCATGACAGTCCACCTATACTACCATGACAGTCCACCTATACTACCATGACAGTCCACCTATACTACCATGACAGAACACCTATACTACCATGACAGTACACCTATACTACCATGACAGTACACCTATACTACCATGACAGTCCACCTATACTACCATGACAGTACACCTATACTACCATGACAGTCCACCTATACTACCATGACAGTCCACCTATACTACCATGACAGTCCACCTATACTACCATGACAGAACACCTATACTACCATGACAGTACACCTATACTACCATGACAGTACACCTATACTACCATGACAGTACACCTATACTACCATGACAGAACACCTATACTACCATGACAGTACACCTATACTACCATGACAGTACACCTATACTACCATGACAGTACACCTATACTACCATGACAGAACACCTATACTACCATGACAGTACACCTATACTACCATGACAGTCCACCTATACTACCATGACAGTCCACCTATACTACCATGACAGTACACCTATACTACCATGACAGTACACCTATACTACCATGATAATACACCTATACTACCATGACAGTCCACCTATACTACCATGACAGTCCACCTATACTACCATGACAGAACACCTATACTACCATGACAGTCCACCTATACTACCATGACAGAACACCTATACTACCATGACAGAACACCTATACTACCATGACAGTACACCTATACTACCATGACAGTCCACCTATACTACCATGACAGTCCACCTATACTACCATGATAATACACCTATACTACCATGACAGTACACCTATACTACCATGACAGTCCACCTATACTACCATGACAGTCCACCTATACTACCATGACAGTCCACCTATACTACCATGACAGTCCACCTATACTACCATGACAGTCCACCTATACTACCATGACAGAACACCTATACTACCATGACAGTACACCTATACTACCATGACAGTACACCTATACTACCATGACAGTCCACCTATACTACCATGACAGTACACCTATACTACCATGACAGTCCACCTATACTACCATGACAGTCCACCTATACTACCATGACAGTCCACCTATACTACCATGACAGAACACCTATACTACCATGACAGTACACCTATACTACCATGACAGTACACCTATACTACCATGACAGTACACCTATACTACCATGACAGAACACCTATACTACCATGACAGTACACCTATACTACCATGACAGTACACCTATACTACCATGACAGTACACCTATACTACCATGACAGAACACCTATACTACCATGACAGTACACCTATACTACCATGACAGTCCACCTATACTACCATGACAGTCCACCTATACTACCATGACAGTACACCTATACTACCATGACAGTACACCTATACTACCATGATAATACACCTATACTACCATGACAGTCCACCTATACTACCATGACAGTCCACCTATACTACCATGACAGAACACCTATACTACCATGACAGTCCACCTATACTACCATGACAGTCCACCTATACTACCATGACAGTCCACCTATACTACCATGACAGAACACCTATACTACCATGACAGTCCACCTATACTACCATGACAATACACCTATACTACCATGACAGTACAGCTAAACTACCATGACAGTCCACCTATACTACCATGACAGTCCACCTATACTACCATGACAGTCCACCTATACTACCATGACAGTCCACCTATACTACCATGACAGTCCACCTATACTACCATGACAGCACACCTATACTACCATGACAGTCCACCTATACTACCATGACAGTACACCTATACTACCATGACAGTCCACCTATACTACCATGACAGTACACCTATACTACCATGACAGTACACCTATACTACCATGACAGTACACCTATACTACCATGACAGTACACCTATACTACCATGACAGTCCACCTATACTACCATGACAGTACACCTATACTACCATGACAGTCCACCTATACTACCATGACAGAACACCTATACTACCATGACAGTCCACCTATACTACCATGACAGTCCACCTATACTACCATGACAGTCCACCTATACTACCATGACAGTCCACCTATACTACCATGACAGTCCACCTATACTACCATGACAGTACACCTATACTACCATGACAATACACCTATACTACCATGACAGTACACCTATACTACCATGACAGTCCACCTATACTACCATGACAGTACACCTATACTACCATGACAGTCCACCTATACTACCATGACAGTCCACCTATACTACCATGACAGTCCACCTATACTACCATGACAGTACACCTATACTACCATGACAGTCCACCTATACTACCATGACAGTCCATCTATACTACCATGACAGTCCACCTATACTACCATGACAGTCCACCTATACTACCATGACAGTACACCTATACTACCATGACAGTCCACCTATACTACCATGACAGTCCACCTATACTACCATGACAGAACACCTATACTACCATGACAGTACACCTATACTACCATGACAGTCCACCTATACTACCATGACAGTACACCTATACTACCATGACAGTCCATCTATACTACCATGACAGTCCACCTATACTACCATGACAGTCCACCTATACTACCATGACAGTACACCTATACTACCATGACAGTCCACCTATACTACCATGACAGTCCACCTATACTACCATGACAGAACACCTATACTACCATGACAGTCCACCTATACTACCATGACAGTTGTTGTGTATTAATTTGCCTAACTAAGCTCGAACCTTTGTTCTAATCCAGATTATATTATGTGTCTATTCTTAAAAGTCAGTTTTAGGCCCGAAGTAGCATTTAGTATGACGAGACAGTAGGCCAGAAAAGCAGATATCACGAGGTGTGTTCTGTACGGGAGGGGCTAGAGCAGTGGCTCCCGTGGGAAAGCAGCTGTGTCCCAAAAGGAACATTTAAACGTTATCAGTTAACGAGCCAAGAGACCAAGAAACTACATGGCATGAGAGCCAGGTGCTATACACCAGGGTCAGGCTAATCAACATAGCGTGAGAAAGCAGGTGTTCTCAAAAGAGCGCCTCAGATACGGTATATAAGACCCAGTGAAACCTCAGTTGGGGGTAGTATCTCTCGAGAGCTTACCGGTTTTAATTGTCTGTTACTGTTTGTACAAACAAATAAAGCCATTGCATTAAGTTCCGATTACCAGTGCCTTTTTGATTTGACTTCAACTTACTCAACTATTGAACAAAGACCATTTGAAGATTGTAACAAGATCAAAGGCGTCCTTATTCACGTCAAGTGGCCGAGCCAAGCCAGGAGAGACACGGCATCGAGATCTGACACACCGGGGGGCCTGCGTCGCTTCAGCACACAAACGCGCCTCAATTAAAAAGGTAAGCAGAGCCATTTTAAATTCTGCCAATTTTATATGTGTGACTGAAGCGACCAGGTACGCCCAGGTGACAGATACTCCCGCCTTTCTCTAAAGAACCTAGATAAATATATTAAAAGAGTAGTACAGTTTTACCAATTTCTAATCCATACAGGCACTGTTAATGATTTAATGCGATATATATGTCTGTCTTTTCTATCTTTAAACACCATGGTGCGGAGAAGAATGAATGACTAATTATGAGAGAAAATGTGCATGCCCTAAAAACTAATGAAAGTGTTGCAGAGAAAAAGCTCCAAGGTACGGTAGGCTATTTTTTTTGTTTTTGGTACTAAGCAGAGATAAAGTGTTGCAGAGAAAAAGCGCTCCTATTTACGGTAGGCTATTTACATGTGATTCCTCGAGAAGAAAGCAGTAAAGAATGCTGTACGCTGATTGAAAAGCGATTAGGCGCCGCCGAGTGAAAGGCAGAGCGCCGCCGAGTGAAAGGCAGAGCGCAGCCCAGGGAGGCATTTTGTGGCCATTCTGTAAATAAACTATCATTAAAGATTACCTCGTCAGGAGTGAGGGGATTGTCGAGACCTAAATTCAGGGTAATTAGTGCATTGGTCTGCCTGTTTCAGGATAATTAATGCATTGATTACTGTCTGTCATGAGTGAGACAGTTTTTCAAGACCTAATTCAAGGTAATTTTTGTATTATACAGCTGTAGATATCAATGTGTGCATCTTAGAAACTGTAGTATATACAGTATTATAAGCATTCTATATGTTGTAATGTATAATAAGTGAGGTAGGGTCAAGACAAAGAGTTAAAGTGACAGGGACCAATTAAGAGTGGGGTCTGGGAGTGACGCCAAGTTTAGATAAGGCCCGGTGGTTGGACAGAGGCCCAGAAAGAGATAGCAGGAGAAGCCTTTGAAAAAATAAGGGAGCGTAACAAGACAGGTCTTTCATGAAACGGACCATAAGAGACGTCATCTACTTATTTTTTATAAAATAAGTGTAGTGTTTAAGATTATAAGACAGTGCTGGCAAATCGTGGTAAAACACTGTATTAAGAAGACATTGGTTTTGATGCTATAGCAAAGCATAAGGGTAAGCTGGTTGCAAATATATATACGCGTGGTTAAAAGCATTGTTCAAGTATTTTTCTCCCTTAAACACACACACACACCCACTCACACACACACACACACACACACACACACACACGCAATCACTCTCTCTCTATCACTCTCTCTCTCTCACTCTCTCTCTCTCGAACACTCTCACACACACACACACACACACGCACACACGCAATCACTCTCTCTCTCGAACTCTCTCACACACACACACACACACACGCACACACGCAATCACTCTCTCTCTCTCTCTCACTCTCTCTCTCGAAAACTCTCACACACACACACACACACGCACACACGCAATCACTCTCTCTCGAACTCTCTCACACACACACACACACACACGCACACACGCAATCACTCTCTCTCTCTCTCTCTCACTCTCTCTCTCGAACTCTCTGACACACACACACACACACACACACACACACACACACCGCCCCTAGCCACACACACACACACACAGCACGCACACACACACACCCCTAGTCACCCCTAGCCACACACACACACACACACACACACACACACACACACCGCCCCTAGCCACACACACACACACACACACCGCCCCTAGCCACACACACACACAGCACGCACACACACACACCCCTAGTCACCCCTAGCCACGCGCACACACGCACGCACACACACACCGCCCCTAGCCACACACACACACACACACACCGCCCCTAGCCACACACACACACACACACGCACGTACACACACACCGCCCCTAGCCACACACACACACACACACACCGCCCCTAGCCACACACACACACACACAGCACGCACACACACACACCCCTAGTCACCCCTAGCCACACACACACACACACACACACACCGCCCCTAGCCACACACACACACACACACACACACCGCCCCTAGCCACACACACACACAGCACGCACACACACACACCCCTAGTCACCCCTAGCCACACACACACACACACACACACACCGCCCCTAGCCACACACACACACACACACACCGCCCCTAGCCACACACACACACACACAGCACGCACACACACACACCCCTAGTCACCCCTAGCCACACACACACACACACACACACACCGCCCCTAGCCACACACACACACACACACACACACACACACCGCCCCTAGCCACACACACACACAGCACGCACACACACACACCCCTAGTCACCCCTAGCCACACACACACACACACACACACACCGCCCCTAGCCACACACACACACACACACGCACGCACACACACACCGCCCCTAGCCACACACACACACACACACACCGCCCCTAGCCACACACACACACACACAGCACGCACACACACACACCCCTAGTCACCCCTAGACGCGCGCACACACGCACGCACACACACACCGCCCCTAGCCACACACACACACACACACACCGCCCCTAGCCACACACACACACACACACAGCACGCACACACACACACCCCTAGTCACCCCTAGCCGCGCGCACACACGCACGCACACACACACCGCCCCTAGCCACACACACACACACACCGCCCCTAGCCACACACACACACACACACACCGCCCCTAGCCACACACACACACACACACAGCACGCACACACACACACCCCTAGTCACCCCTAGCCGCGCACACACGCACGCACACACACACCGCCCCTAGCCACACACACACACACACAGCACGCACACACACACACACCCCTAGTCACCCAACACACGCACACACGTACCACACACACACACACGCAACCACACACACAACACACACCACACACACCCACACGTGCACACACACACACACTATATACACACATCCCTCGCACACACATACCCACACAATCACGTACACATACGTACAGTATAGATATCCCATTCATTTTTAAAGGGGCCCCCACACGGGTTCAATCACGTATATTGTATTTTCACCAGAAGGGAGGCTCATAAGAGTCCGAACCACTCAGAGAATTGTGTGTATACATCCAGATGTATCAATAACCACGAACACCACCATCCACGAAAACATACAGACTCTGGCAACTACAACACGCTTTTACCAGACAGAAAGGGACGTACCTGTTTTTCCTCCACACACTTGTGTTCATATAGAGCGAACAATAACCAGGCGTGGTGGCATCTCAGTACAAGTCGATATAAGGCACATTTATGGATGAGAACGTAGACGGTGACGAGATATTTAACACAGATCATACCATTGAAGGTGACCCAGAAACCAAAGGCAGACGAACACATTTTTGGTTAGAACGCACCTACATAGACGAAGACGGTTTCGAAGTGTGGCAAACAGAAGACGATGTTAGATTAAAACTTTGGCGTATAACTAAGTTTCTCAATTTAACACAAGTAGAAGAAGAATTTCCAACTGCACCTTGGAGGCAGTTATTGAGGGGACTTTGGGATCCCCTAAGCTTAAACCAAGTTTTAAGTCAGTTGTGTGATAACCCAGGATTAGGGAGGGGGATTGGGCACCCCTGGACCTGGTCCTGAACAGACGGGAGCGGAACCGCAAGGTCCCGAGGGCACGCTAAATCGTTATATAGTGCTGGGGAGAGTACTGAAGGCCCCCGTGTCTGGTGAAGTATGAATTAACATACTGCTCTGGTACCGTCTAGTCAGCACTGTGTCGCTGTTAAGGGTGGTTGGCACGGTGTGGTACGTGGATGACAGTCCACACCTAGCAGAGGGGCGTGATAGACGACCTCTGTGAATAGGCAAGGCTGGTGAAAACGGTCAAAGTTCTAATATCCATAGCCAAGTGGAATTAGGATCAGACCGTCGGTTCTGAGCTGGGTGACTAACAATCATTACAGTGTCCGGGATCGCTATCGACTGGGTCACCGGCCGGTCAGGTCGCAGATGGCAGTAAGACCACGAGATGGCCGCCGCGCTCGGCTCAATGTACAGTCAGGCCACTACAAGCCAAAAGCGAATGCGCTAGTAGGCGAGTAGTGCTTCTGTGATCGGTGGGCTTTGAAAAGAAGACACCGGGAAGCAGAAGGCTGAGCTCTCATTCCAGGGGAGCCTGGCTTGGGGCCTCGGACGGAACGGGGTCTAGCCCGGGACTGCGCCCTGGGTGGGAGGTCCGAAAGACTCAAGCGCAGAGGCCGAGGTTTCTCTAAGGTCATTTTTTAGGTTACCAGAAGGTTTCTTATTAGGAGGAATATACCGGGAGGCAATAGATCCACGGATCTGTATTACAATCACCCCCAGGCGAGTCAAGTGGGATACAGGCAAGTTTGTTTACATAAAGCAAACACCACAGCGAGACGGATCAACTAAATTAGAATACAACCCACACCAGATCCCAAAGGTTAAAGTAGGGGTAACAGTAGGAAAGATAATAGTGCTAATTAGAACAAACGAACCAGGAGTAGCAGAAATCCCTAGATCCCTAGCTAATCAAGCGAGACAGGGATACATGGGGGCGAGCCAAGGAACAGTGAATGGGAAGGACAGGGGCAACGAGGGAACAACCCCAGTCGAGCTAGTGGTGACAAAGCACCCGACACACAAAAAACAAATTCTAAAATACATGCGGAAATGGCATGCGAGAAATCCAGCGTGGCCGAAAGGTGGTACCTATATAGTGGCGATTTGTGACGAGATGGCGCAAAACATAAAACACCACAAGGCAAAAGATAACAGTGACAAAAGGACAGGTAAAAGATCCAAAGAAAGGGAGGTGCTACAATGGTTCAGGATGGAGGGAGGAGTAAAAAAGATGGAGGCAGTCAAGCAAGAAATGACAGCCAATACCACACCAAAAGCAGAAGACAACAATAAAAAAGGGAGTCCAGCAACAACTCCCACGACCCCCACGGCTCCCACAGCGTACATCGACCCTCCCCCGTATCCAGGCAGACTGAACCCATTCGGCCGCCCAAACCCATTCAGAGCAGGGCTCTATCCAGTGATACCAGCGGGAGAAGACAAGGCCAGAGAAGAATTGAATTGTGCAATCAAAGGGGACTTCACCCTGACAATAAGAGAACCTGCGCCTGCTCCAGCAGAACCAACGACAGCGGCTGCATCCACCCACCAAAGAACTGAGAGAGAAAGACCCGAGGAGGAAGAAGATAGACGGTTGTATAGATTGCTACAAGAAGAAGAACAGCAACAACACCCGAGAGAAAGAAGGAGGGAGTCTCTACGTCCAGAAAGCAGTCTGGGGCCCGGTCCGCCAAACACGACCCCCACTGGACAAAGACGAAATGACCAAGATGAGGTAAACCACATACCACCATCAAGTCAACAGGAAGATCGAGATGCCCTGTACCTGGAGAGCTCAACGGGGATACCAGCAAAAGACAGACAGACGATTAACATAAACAAGGTACAAGAACTCCTTTTAGATAACGCAAGAAGAATACAAGTAGCTGAAAGGAATTGTGACGAGTTGGAAGAACTGTTCACACCGTCACCCCCGACCACAAGCTTCCACAGACCTCGTTCAGGAAAAGAGAAGCATCCCGACCATCGTGGAGAAATGGAAGTAAGCCTGACAGGCATCATGAAGCCATTGCGCCCAACAGAACAGCCACAGTTCGACTCTGAAGAGGAAGAACGTCAGAGAGCACCCAAGCCCCGGAGTAGGAGAACGGAAGGAACTAGGAGTTCAAGCTGGGAGAGAAACCCAGGACTACGGCTCATAAGAAGGGGAGAGAGTGACCCGCAAATCGAAACACAGTGGTCGACTGAGAGAATTTGCCCACTAGTAATCAAAGGACCCGGACAGGCTCCTGCATACGTACCATGGGGATTCATGGATCTGATAGGTCTGGTCGCACGACTACCGAACGTCACGGAAGGGGCAAATAAATGGATAACAGCGTTAGAAGAAAGTACAGCAGGAGTAACTTTGGCCCTGGGGGACATTAAGGCATTACTGATGAACGTGGCTGGAAAACAAACCACGGACGAGATCTTCGAAGGAGCCCAACTACCAGGAGTAATGGCCGGAGTCACCTACAACGGAGTGGGGTTCGGAGGACATCGCACCGTGGTATGGGCAGAGCTCAGAAAGAAATATCCAGAGAAGATGGATCCAACCAAGCTCGAAGGAGAGAAGCTGAAAGATGGCGAATGTCCAACCAAGTTCCTACATGACTTCCAACGAAAATGGCTTGACGAGACAGGGAGTGCTTGGAACGCTAACAGCACCTGTCAGAGCCTATTCAAACTGATGGTTAAAAAGGCCATGCCAGGCGAAGTACAGAGGAAATTGGATGGAGTAGTAGGACTGGCAAAGATGGAGTGGCCACTATTCTCAGAACACATCGTCCATCATGTGGACATGTACAGAAAAGAAAAGCAAGATGTAGAAGAGCTGAGCAAAGTGTTGGCCAACAAACTCACAGCACTGCAACTGGGAGAGCTAACTCAGAAACAAAAGAAAGAAAAAGCAAAGGCTCAGACCCCACTGATGGCGGAAACTGAAGAAACCCTCACTCAGGCCCCAGTCATATCCCAAGTTCTAACCCAACCACAACTAGGTCCAGGACCCCCCACTCAGACGATGCCACGCTGTCCACCCACAACTCAATCTGCATATCCTCCCATCCACGTGCATGTCAACCCAGCAGCAGAATACCGTCGCGAGGATCTGGGAGGCCGAGGCAGGCCAATGCAGCGAGGACGCGGAGGATGGAGAGGAGGCCAACAGCAACGGTACGGCCAACGGAACTAAGCCCCCCAAAGACAACAGCAAAATCCACAGGCAGAAGAGCAACAAGGTGAACAGCGTCAACAACAAACCAGACGCCCGCAGTCAACACCAAATATGGCAGAAGAACCCCAAAGACCGTCAAGAGAATGCTGGCAGTGTGGGGAAATGGGCCATTTCAGAAGAAATTGCCCAGCAAATCCATGGTTAGGCCCTGCGGCAGACTGGGATTAGGGGTGCCTAGAGAAACCGGAGGGGAACACCATGACACCAATTATCTCGTTAAAACCGCATGACGAGCCCAATATACCAGTAACAATACTTGGTAAACACCACACATTCATGATCGATACAGGGGCAACATATTCGTGTATTGGAAGTGACGGATGTAAATTGCCCCTTTCTAGCTCATCAATAAGAACAGTAGGTTTCTCTGGGAAGACACAAGTTGTACCCCTCACCAAGCCAATCACGATGCTCATAGCCGATAAAGAAGTTGTGGCACCCATACTATATGCTGCTCAATCACCCGTCAATCTGTTAGGAAGAGACATTTTGTGCCCTCTAGGGGCAACCATCACATGTGCAGAAGATGGACTAAGTATTACCTTCCCCGAAGAACCACTCACGCAAATGATGACTTTGACAACAGGTCACGATTACAAATACAGGCCCGGTAGAGTTGTACAGGGTCGCGTAATCATACACAAAGACAAACACCCAGTAGTTTATTGGGTAAAACTTACCCCACAGGAATCAGCACTGAAACAGCGGTGGATAGAATGGGAACCGTGGATACGCACCAAGGTAGGGCAAGCTAAAAGCCCAGAACTGCCCCTGCACTGTACACTTCAATATCTCACTGAACTAACTCCTGCAGAGTTTGACTATGATAGGTGTTTTCAGGAAATGATTAACAAACAGCAGTATTCACTAATTAGCAATGACATTTATATAGGACCCCAGGGGGCAGCAGCAGGAGTTACACTTCCACCAGAATTACAAGAATGGTTTCAGGTGAATAACTCCACCCCACACGTCACCTTAATGGTATCTGAGGGATATCAGTCCCATGAGCTAGGCCCTATGGTTAGAACAGCCATGCAGATACCGGAGTGGGAGAAAACCGGCAACAAGTATATCCATGTATCCCCAGATGCACAGTATTTAAGAATATCTTCAAAAATATATGACGTAGGAACAGCAGAACGAGTTCTCGTTACAGTTAAGGCGCCCGTGCATCAGATGTTAACTGTAGAACAGGAGGGTCTTTTGGCCCAGGTGCCCCAATGTTTATGGTCCAAACACAAAACAGACGTAGGATTAGTAAAATCTGCACAACCCATACTAATCAAGGTAAAAGAGGGAGCACGTTTGCCATACCAAAGACAATATCCTCTTAAACAACATGCCACGGAGGGTATAGGCCCTATAATAGAAGGTCTGGTGAATGCAGGCGTACTAATAAAAACAAGAAGCGCCTGTAATACACCTATCTTTCCAATAAAGAAGCCACATTCAAACGATTACCGATTGGTGCATGATTTGCGAGCTGTCAACTCAGTTGTGGAGGTTCCCAGACCCGTTGTCCCTGACCCGCACACACTATTATCAAACATCCCACCGAACACAAAATGGTACACAGTCATAGACTTATGTTCTGCATTTTTCAGTGTCCCAATACATAAAGATTCCCAACATTTATTTGCATTCACGTACCGAAATTCGCAGTTCACCTATACGCGACTTCCTCAAGGATTCGCAGATTCCCCATCAGCGTTTAACAGAGTGTTAGCACAAGACTTACAGGATCTGCATGTATCAAGTACACTATTACAGTATGTAGATGATCTACTGATCTGCAGTGATACTAAAGAGCAGTGTGAAAGGGACTCTATAACAATACTGACACGACTAGCTGAAGGAGGGCATAAAGTTAGTAAGGATAAGTTACAGTTTTGTCAGCCTAGTGTAGAGTATCTAGGAAGACAATTGTGTGGTGACAAGAGACACATAGCTAAATCTCAGATAGAGGCCATAATAAAAACTCCCAAACCACAGACAGTAGGGCACCTGTTGTCTTTTCTGGGGATGGCTGGATACAGTCGACCCTGGATTTGTGATTATGCATTTAAAACAGCTCCACTTCGTGCTCTTATACGTGCTGCTGGTCAACAGGACCAAAAAAGTCAGTTACAGTGGACAGAAGAAGCTGAAGGGGCGTTCATGGCCCTAAAAGGTGACCTAAAATCTGCACCAGCCTTGGGAAACCCAGTATACTCTAAACCTTTTCATTTATATGTAGCTGAAAGAGCAGGATATGCTAATGCCGTGTTAATGCAGGACACCCCGATAGGGAAGCAGCCCATAGCATACTATAGTACTAAATTAGATAATGTTGAGGCCGGATTACCTCCATGTTATCAAGGGTTAGCGGTAGCCTCGTTTGCGTTTCAGAAAGCTTCCTCTGTTACTATGGGACATCCAGTGATTTTATACACCTCCCACCAGCTACATGCTTTACTCACTAGCCAACGATTCGTACTGACACATGCCAGACGCACCGGGTATGAGGTAATACTTTCTGCACCAGAACTGACAATTCAGCGATGTAGTACAGTGAATCCGGCCACCAGAATGGTACTGCCGACAGATGGTACGCCACATGACTGCATTTTAGCAACAAACACATTTATGCGTGCCCGAGATGATTTACATAACACACCGATCCCAACTGATCTTACTTTGTTTGTAGATGGTTCATGTTTCCGTGATGCTACTGGAAATCACGCCGGTTATGGTGTGGTTCAATTAGAAGATGATGGTGAATCATTCAGAGACATTCAGAGCTTACACATAGCACAACCATGTTCTGCACAACTGGCAGAGATTAAGGCACTGACTGCCGCATGTAAACTAGCTGCTGGTAAAAGATTAAACGTATATACGGACTCAGCCTATGCGTACGGAGTCTGTCATATTTACGGCAACATATGGAAACAGAGAGGTTTTCAAAGAGCTGACGGTACTCCCATCATTCACGGAGATGCCATTTCACAGTTGTTAGAAGCCATGCTTTTACCCACCGCGTTAGCTATTGTTAAATGCCCAGCACATCAAAAAACAAATTCAATCATTGCTATTGGCAATAACAAGGCTGATGAAGCAGCCAGGCAAGCCGCAACAGGTAGTGGTATCACGATGGGGCCTGTAATCTTGGCGGAAGACATAG
Source organism: Borostomias antarcticus (assembly GCF_949987555.1). Classification (NCBI taxonomy): domain Eukaryota; kingdom Metazoa; phylum Chordata; class Actinopteri; order Stomiiformes; family Stomiidae; genus Borostomias; species Borostomias antarcticus. Next base: position 64,077 of record NW_028176334.1, read on the forward strand.
AACCACTTGTAACCATTCCGTCTCTTATATTAGCACAAGGTAGGGCTTCTCCTCAGGAGAAATCTATATGGGCCAAAAGAGGGGCTTCATACAAAGCCTCACCTGGTCCTCTACAAGGACTATGGCGCAGTCATCAGGGACATTTTGTGCTGCCTATCTCGTTACTTGGGTTTGCTATTAGAAATGCGCATGGCATTAGCCATTGCGCAAGGGGGGAAGTGATTAAATGTCTACAAGAGAACTGGTGGTCACCGTATTTAGCGGCCACGGTAGACAGAACTTTAGCACAATGTGACGTCTGTGCAAGATTAAATGTAAGAAAAACTTTTTCAGCCCCAATAGCACATATTCCTGTTCCGGATGGACCTTTTCGGCACTTAATGATTGATTACGTAGACATGACAATGCGAATACAGAAAATGAGATACATTCTTGTAGTAGTTTGCAGATTTAGTAGGTGGATAGAAGCAGTTCCAACAGCTGGAGAAGATGCACGATCAGTGGCAAAATTTTTGTGTAAAGAAGTATTCCCCAGGTTTGGCATCCCGGACACATTAAGTTCAGACAACGGTTCAGCCTTTGTGGCAGATATAGCCAGAATAGCTTTCAGGATGCTGGGAATCAGGCAGAGATATGGGTGCGTATATCACCCACAGAGCCAAGGTAGTGTAGAACGTGCGAATGGCACGCTGAAAGCAAAGATAGCAAAAATTATGCAAGACAGCCAGCTGAACTGGTTGCAAGCTTTACCAATAGCACTAATGAGTATGAGATCAAGTACTAACCGAATAACACACTTAACCCCGCATGAAATGCTAACGGGTCGACCCATGCCAGTGCCGCACACGAGGGGCCCCATCGATGGGCCCTCTCTTGAAAAATTGGAAAGGGAGCTGAAAAGCTACCTACAGCAGCTAACTCAAATCCATAAAGCTGTATTCCAACAGGTGAAAGGAGCCACAGAGGAGAGAGAGGCGGAGATCGCTGAGGAACTGCAGAAAATCTCTCCAGGAGACTGGGTATACGTGAAGGTGTTCAAAAGAAAGTGGAACGAGCCCAGACGAGACGGACCATTCAAAGTCCGACTAGCCACCAGAACAGCCGTAAAAGTTGACGGTAAGAAGTTTTGGTTCCACCTAAATCATTGCTGCAGAGCAGAAGATCCTGAAAGGACACAGGAAGCCTTTAGAAGAAGAGCAACAGTTCCGGGGTTGAAAGGGGCAGGTGACACCGCCCCGCAGGAGCATGAACAACACCGGGACGGGGAAGGCGATGCCTCCCCTCAGGGAGTCAGGCGATCTCAAAGACTGGCCGGACGAGGAGAAAAAGGGAGCGCTTCAACTGGAAGCACTTCAACCAACAGCGCCACCAGCAGTCGATCCACTAGCAGTGGACCAGAAAGACGATGAACGACAGACACTTAAAATAGAGTTAAAAATAATGTCGAAACCTAGGCCAGGGAAGAAACAGAACAGGCAGGGGATGAGAAAGGGAAAGCAGGATGAGGTTGACCTGTGGGTATTGGGGGGTAGCCTCTTTATGTTAATATCAGCAATATGCTTAATGATACTGGCATACAGAATGCACTATGTTGACCCCCCTCAGAGCAGCAGGCCATCCCAGGAATCCACCAAAAAACCCATGCCTGACAGATTCCTAAACCACACATACACCAAGGAAGAAAAAGAGACATTGGCAAGATGTGCTCTGGCCACAGGGGTATTGGCTGCAGATCAAGGGGAAATTGTCATGGGGAAAAAGACAAATCTGACATACACGAAAGTTGTCCCAAGACATCTGGCACTGACTGTAACCTCAGAGAAAACCAGAATCTATAGTTGGGCAGTAGGAGACAAATGCCCCACAACAGGGTCAATAACCATTACGGTCATCTGCCGCCTGCCAGCACACTGTGAGGACACACTCAATGGGAGAATCATGATGCTGGCAAAAGCTAAGAGAGTAGTCAAGCTTACTGGGACTTACAGGCAGAGAAGGGATGTGTCAGGGGGTAGGGCTGTCACCATCAACAGGGTGAAAACAACACAATGGGGCTCAAATATGTTCTACCAGTGGCTAAACTTCTCTGCCAGACAAGTGAGTAATGAAACATGTGTGGCATGCTATAATGCTAAAAGGTTGCCTAGTTTAAGACCAATTCCAGGAAGTCAAATAGGAGAATGTCCAAAAATCGAACATTGCTTTGCACCATGTGCCATGTTTTTGGCAGGACGCCACAATCAAAAGACCGTCGGTTGGAGCCAAGATACACAAGTATGTCCGGTTAGATTAAATATATCCGCCGCGTCAAAAGAAGAATACCCTCTACCTCCGGTAGTGAGAATTCCACCGGACCTAGTATTTCCTTTCTGTATAGTGAGAGGAGAAAAGCTGCGACAAACGGTCACACGTACAACTCCAAAACTAACCGACCGAAAGGGTCTAGTGCAGTGTAGAAACATAACATGGTACCCAAGCGACAAAAGTGGAAACGGAAACAAAACAGAGTACCTCAAACTATGTAATACCACAAAGAAGGCAAATTTCCAATGTCAACAACTAGTAGTAAATGGAAAGAGGGTTATCTATCAGCTAGAGGAGACGCAAATCTCACAATACGCAATTCCAGATTATTCTGGGGGAACCGTCCCAATAGGGGACATGTTTTGGATATGTGAAAAAGATGAGCAAATTCGCACTCACCTTCCAAACAGCTGGGAAGGGATCTGTGCACCCACAATGCTAACAGGGAAAATAACAGTTTTAGCCCCATCAGCATTATCAGGAGATAGGAAAAAGAGAGACATTGGCCAAAAATGGAAAACAGATGATAAGGTTTACATAGCATGGAATCAAGAACCGTTTGGTGCGCCCGATGACCATAAAGCCATAAGCGAGTCCTGGATAATTTCAGGGCAAATCGCAGGGTCAGTACCGTTTTACGGACAAATAATTAACGCACAGTACCTCGCTCGTAACAGTAGGTGGATCAATTACATGTGGTACAACCAACAGCGGTTTATTAATTACACCATACGCGCGCTTGAGGGTGTGAGAGAACAACTGCATGCTGTATCTCTTATGGCTCTGCAAAATAGGTTTGTAATTGAAACACTCCTAGCCGAAGATCAGGGAGTATGCCAACAAATAGGTGAAGAATGCTGTTCAGTAATACCTATGCACACTGGAGAAGGAGGGAACCTTACAACGGCTTTGTCCAAACTCAAACTATTACGTGATGAACATGTGATTAATTCTAACTGGAACACCAAAACTGAACAATGGTGGGATTGGCTTAAAAATCTGTCATGGAGCAAGGTCCTGAGGGGTGTAGGGATAGTGGTAGCCTGTATCCTTTTGATTATATTAATAACAGCATGTTGCGTAGTGCCTGTTGCTAGCCTAGCGTTAAAACAGGTATCAAAAATAACCATTGGTCAATTTATGGTACAGGTCCAACAGCGCAGAGTTAGGTTGGAGGAAGAAAGCCAAATAGATCAAATGTCAATCTTACAATCAGACGATGCTATAGTCCAACCACAAGAGTGTGACCATTTGTATTCCAATATGGAAGAGCTCGACCAATGGTGGGCTTAGATTAAGGGGTCAGAATGATGGATATCTCTGTGTATGACCAATGACGGCAAATCTAACTCTGAGTAATTGTTTGATAGAGAATCATGGACCAGGGAAACTACTGGAGGGACAACGTTGGCCTACCCCAGCAGCCCTTTGGCCAGCCGGTCCAGTCCCAGGCCATGCAGACCCAACCCCTACCAGCACCCCAGATAGATATCAGTCCGATCAGGCCCCAAACTGTATCCTTGACACCGGCTGTCTACCGCAACCTGCCGCCAGTGCGCAAAATAGAATACCCCACTTCTACATCTAGCTTTGCTCCCCAGGAAGATCCGCAGTTCTGGCCAATCCCCACATTTCCTAGTATAGGCCAATATCTGCCAGACATGAGTCAGAATAGCTATTACCAAACCCGAGCCCGAGCTCAGGGTTCTACGGGTCGGTTTACCCCAGTTCAGGGAGAATTCCTGCCACACACACCAGCACCTGTCGGTCCTGGTATAACGCCCCCAGTCCAGATAGAAGCAGTGTATGGTAGGCAGTCCTACACCGTTACAGGGAGAACCACATGGAGCGCTGGTGGCACCGGTTCAACCAGCCCGAGATCTGCACCAGGTCCATCAAGGATGGCCCCTTACCCGTCCCGTCTGGGCCAAAGAGAGACGGAGTCCATCCTGTACCAACTGCTGACTACGGAGGTCCCGACCGCTGGGGGCGGTTCAACTCAACAGAGAGATCGTAACTACACTGCACTGCAGGGAAGAGGGGGGGGGGGACTTCAGGAAGACCCCAGCGCCATCTGAGACCCCAGTGCCATCTGAGACCCCAGCGCCATCTGAGACCCCAGCGCCATCTGAGACCCCAGCGCCATCTGAGACCCCAGCGCCAACTCAGACCCCTCCCTCTCCCATCTGGAGCCCCACAAGCCCCGTCACTTCACCAGTTCCCACAACTCCACACCACTCTGACACAGATGACGAATCTGAGTATGGGGTGCACACAGCACTTATGTCAGAAGGGGAAGTGGATATGGATGACTTTCCCGACACCTGGGAAGTCAGAGAGGCCTTGGCCGAGTTGCCAAAATCCAGGTTCGTCGAGTTCACTAGGAGGATCCCTGGTGAAGCAGGCAAGAAAAAGGTGCGTTATATGCGTGGCCGAGCGAAGGCACGTCAAAATTATCGAGCGCAGCCAGCCAGAGAGACTTACAAAGTGATTGAAGTCCTCAAAGAGCTCATCACCACGGTGAAGGGGGTCGAGGGGGGCTTTCAGTCAATGAAGGGGAGCTTTCAGTCAATGGAGGGGGGCTTTCAGTCAATGAAGGGGGACTTTCAGTCAATGAAGGGGGACGTTCAGTCACTCAAGGGGGACGTCCAGTCACTCAAGCGGGTCATCCAGACGAGAGATGGTCGGCTGAAGGGCAAAGTCGGCCCAATCTGAAAAGCATCACCCAGTAATGGGTAATTGTGGGACTATATTCATGTAACCTCACTACACCCCACTTCAGTATTCAATGTGTATTATAGCGTGGCAGTTCCACCACCACACATGAGTCAATTTTAGTGCACAATGTTTTTAAGTTGTTTACAATAAGTTTGTCAATCATTAAGTAAAACACTGCCAATGATGTTGTGCCTACTATAATACATGACATGCATTAAGAGCGTACTGTGATTGCCGTTAAGGCTGTTTGGTATTACACTGTTTAATCTTATATTCACACTGGAGGGTACAATGTAAGCACTGGAACTTCAGTTACTTTGTGGTTTATGAGGCTTCTCGCTGAAAGGTTGCCGTAGCTGTCTGGGGTTTCCGGGCAATGGTGGGTTCTTAGGAATCAAACCCGCGCGGCTCTGTCAGTGAAACGCTTGATGGTAAGGAGTGATTGTTTTTGGGCAATGGAGGATCATTAATCTGCCTAATGGCATTAAGTGTGGCCAGAAGGCGTGCTAGAATAAACCATTTTTTGCCTACAAAGTAACTGATGAGCATCTAAAAGTAAGCTATATCATATTAGTTTGTATCTTTGATATTTTGAGGCCAATACTACTACTATGTGATTGTTTTTAGACTATATAAATCATTGTGAATGAAGTTTTATCTGGCCTCTAGTTTGGTAACTCTTATACTTAACTTTTTTATTATGTTTTTAATCATTCTGTTGTATGAATATTGATCTGTGACTCTATAGTCACAAAGGGGGGAAATGTTGTGTATTAATTTGCCTAACTAAGCTCGAACCTTTGTTCTAATCCAGATTATATTATGTGTCTATTCTTAAAAGTCAGTTTTAGGCCCGAAGTAGCATTTAGTATGACGAGACAGTAGGCCAGAAAAGCAGATATCACGAGGTGTGTTCTGTACGGGAGGGGCTAGAGCAGTGGCTCCCGTGGGAAAGCAGCTGTGTCCCAAAAGGAACATTTAAACGTTATCAGTTAACGAGCCAAGAGACCAAGAAACTACATGGCATGAGAGCCAGGTGCTATACACCAGGGTCAGGCTAATCAACATAGCGTGAGAAAGCAGGTGTTCTCAAAAGAGCGCCTCAGATACGGTATATAAGACCCAGTGAAACCTCAGTCGGGGGTAGTATCTCTCGAGAGCTTACCGGTTTTAATTGTCTGTTACTGTTTGTACAAACAAATAAAGCCATTGCATTAAGTTCCGATTACCAGTGCCTTTTTGATTTGACTTCAACTTACTCAACTATTGAACAAAGACCATTTGAAGATTGTAACAAGATCAAAGGCGTCCTTATTCACGTCTCAGTCCACCTATACTACCATGACAATACACCTATACTACCATGACAGTACACCTATACTACCATGACAGTACACCTATACTACCATGACAGTACACCTATACTACCATGACAGTCCACCTATACTACCATGACAGTACACCTATACTACCATGACAGTCCACCTATACTACCATGACAGTCCACCTATACTACCATGACAGAACACCTATACTACCATGACAGTCCACCTATACTACCATGACAGTCCACCTATACTACCATGACAATACACCTATACTACCATGACAGTACACCTATACTACCATGACAGAACACCTATACTACCATGACAGTCCACCTATACTACCATGACAGTCCACCTATACTACCATGACAGTCCACCTATACTACCATGACAGTACACCTATACTACCATGACAGTCCACCTATACTACCATGACAGTCCACCTATACTACCATGACAGTACACCTATACTACCATGACAGTCCACCTATACTACCATGACAGTACACCTATACTACCATGACAGTACACCTATACTACCATGACAGTCCACCTATACTACCATGACAGTACACCTATACTACCATAAAAGCTGTATTATCAGACACTGTTGCATAAACTATAACCTACACAATATTAATAAGCATGAATCAACCACGGGGGCAGTGGTCCCTAGCGGCGGGGGTCACGGTCCCTAGCGGCGGGGGTCACGGTCCCTAGCGGCGGGGGTCACGGTCCCTAGCGGTGGGGGTCACGGTCCCTAGCGGTGGGGGTCACGGTCCCTAGCGGCGGGGGTCACGGTCCCTAGCGGCGGGGGTCACGGTCCCTAGCGGCGGGGGTCACGGTCCCTAGCGGCGGGGATCACGGTCCCTAGTGGCGGGGGTCACGGTCCCTAGCGGTGGGGGTCACGGTCCCTAGCGGCGGGGATCACGGTCCCTAGCGGCGGGGGTTACGGTCCCTAGTGGCGGGGGTCACGGTCCCTAGTGGCGGGGGTCACGGTCACGGTCCCTAGCGGCGGGGGTCACGGTCCCTAGCGGTGGGGGTCACGGTCCCTAGCGGCGGGGATCATGGTCCCTAGTGGCGGGGGTCACGGTCACGGTCCCTAGCGGCGGGGATCATGGTCCCTAGTGGCGGGGGTCACGGTCACGGTCCCTAGCGGTGGGGACCAGACCACAGTTTTGGATTCAACCCCTGTATTTAATGCAGTGTGGCATGAACAAAGAGTATAGTTTCATTACCTGATGAACGATGGAATGGTTTGATGTTACACTGAGTTTGCACAGATGGTTGAGGAGCCAATGGAAAGGTCTCTTGGTCCGGGTGGTCAAGGACTGCAGGCGGTGCATCTGTCCCTTCACTTTTGCAGCATCTCCCAAAACCTTATAATACACCAACATGACACCACATTAATACATTAGGAGTGTATTGGCTGGCTAGCTGTGCTAACAAAATCACCAAGCTGTACACTTCAGCTAATAATTGCAACAACCTCTGGTGGCAGAGCTGATATGGACGGCAACACCAACTGCATCTCGTTTGCCTGATAGTGGTGGCGAGTGAAATAATGCCTCGTGCACTAACGCAATAATTTCTGCAGCAAACACCTCTGCTCTCCTATCGTGCACATTCGTTTTCGCCATTGATATAATGGAGGTTTCGCTCGCGCACATTGTCCCATTAGCTAACTACGATATTTTCAGCTTCCCAGTCTGACGTCGGTCATGTCCATTGCCCTCTAAGGACAAGCCCGAAGGAGTAAGATGTACAGGCTACAGGCGTTTACCAGTCCATAACATAATGTAAGCAAACTATGGTGAACAATTACGCCTTACAACAATTAGTAATGTCACATTATGCTGACAATTTGGAAGTTTGCAAACGTTGGAAAACAACTCACTCTGCACAGTTCCTGCTTTCGTAGAGCTGAACCTCGGTGTCCTGGTCTAGGCGGGGTTGAGCTGAACCTCGGTGTCCTGGTCTAGGCGGGGTTGATCTGAACCTCGGTGTCCTGGTCTAGGCGGGGTTGATCTGAACCTCGGTGTCCTGGTCTAGGCGGGGTTGAGCTGAACCTCGGTGTCCTGGTCTAGGCAGGGTTGAGCTGAACCTCGGTGTCCTGGTCTAGGCAGGGTTGAGCTGAACCTCGGTGTCCTGGTCTAGGTGGGGTTGAGCTGAACCTAGGTGTCCTGGTCTAGGCAGGGATGATCTGAACCTCGGTGTCCTGGTCTAGGTGGGGTTGAGCTGAACCTCGGTGTCCTGGTCTAGGTGGGGTTGAGCTGAACCTCGGTGTCCTGGTCTAGGTGGGGTTGATCTGAACCTCGGTGTCCTGGTCTAGGCGGGGTTGATCTGAACCTCGGTGTCCTGGTCCAGGCAGGATTGGCCGAGCTGATGGTGGAGCCGACGAAGCTGCTGCCTGCAGCGAGGGAACTGCACCCACTGTCAGTCTCACCCGGTTCTGGTGGCGAAATCCCTTCTCACACTCCATCATATCACCGGGAATATAATCCTCCGGTGTAAAGTGCGCGCCGCAAACAACCACGTTCGTCGATGCTGATGCTCCGTCTCCTCACTTGGACAAAACGCACCCACGCACGGAAAGTGGCACTTTTCCTAATCTTGGGAAAAGTATGAACTCTATGTCCAGATAGACTAGAGTTTGTGCAGCCTCCACAAACGCAATACTTCACCATGATGGACAAAAGGCAGACAAAACAAATTAAAAAGGAAAGCTAAAGAAAGCCCTAGCTCGTTAGCTAGATAACAGTTAGCCAGCCGCCCAACCGACTTGCTGACTAAAACTACTAGCTGACTGACCTAATGTCACTGATTACTAACAGACTATTAACTGATCACTATCTTCCTCAATTCCTGTCTTGATAGGTAATAGAAAAACAATGGTGAATCTGCTAAGTAACAGGAAACACTCAACCGGCTCTACAAATGTATCAAATTTAGTATCTATTCCTCGTCAGCCACAAACTATCACAGAGAAATGTGCAGATAATACCCTCAGCACACTTAACTTAGCTTTATTAAATGTCAGATCTTTAACAGGAAAGACATTTTTAATCAATGATTGTATCACCAACCACAATCTTGATTTTATGTTTTTAACTGAAACTTGGCTAGACCAAGGTAACAGTGCAGCTGTTCTTATTGAGTCAACTCCTCCCAACTTCAGCTTTATGAGCGAGGCTAGAGTGCATAAGAAAGGAGGTGGAGTAGCCATCTTGTTTAATGACTCCCTCCAATGTAAGCAGATGTGTTATGGAAATTTTGGTTCCTTTGAATATGTGGCTCTTCGGTGAATTCCTCTTCTCGAGCCATATTTCTAAACATCTACAGGCCACCCAAATACTGTCCAAACTTCTTTGATGACTTTGCTGAACTGTTGTCTACTGTCTGCATTGACTCTGACTGTGTGGTTATTGTTGGTGATTTTAACATCCATGTTGACAACCCTCAGGGCAGAGGGACTAAAGAGCTAGGTTGTGTCCTTGATAACTATGGACTGAGTCAGCACGTGACGGAGCCCACACACAACAAGGGGCACACTCTGGACTTAATCATCACCAAAGGTCTGAATATTTCTAAGGTTCAGGTGTCTGATGTTGCGCTCTCTGATCATTCCTGTGTTTTCTTTGAGAGTACTATCTCCATGCACACAAATTCTCAATCAGAGGTTATCTCAAAACGGCACATCACTGAAAACACCAGTGAGATATTTACTCAGGCTTTCTCGTCCACACCTGCCCTCTATATGGCCTCAGTCAACGAGCTTGTAGATAATTTCAATGTTAAAATTACAAACATTATTGACGCCGCTGCGCCCACTAAGGTGAAGGTGGTCTCTGGTAAGAGAAGATCTCCATGGAGAAACGCCATGCTGGTCAGAATAGAAAAGAGAGAGTGTCGAAAATCTGAACGCAGATGGCGAAAAACAAATCTCCATGTTCATTATGACATCTATAAAGAGAGACTTCGCATTTATAATATGGAGCTGAGAAATGCACGGCAGACCTTCTTTTCTGACATCATCACCAAAAACCATAACAATGCGCGTGCTTTGTTTGCCACTGTTGATAGGCTGACAAACCCTCCTGTGTCAGTAGCCTCTGAACTTCTATCCACCAGGGCCTGCAATGAATTTGCCTCATTCTTCACTGACAAAATTCAGAAAATTAGACAAGCAGTTAGTGCCTCCATTCCAGGTACAGGACATGTGACGTCACAGTGTCCACTTAAAATCAATACCATGACACAATTTAATCCGATCAACCATAAAACCCTGGGGGACACTATACAATATCTGAAATCCTCCACCTGTTGCCTTGATGTTCTACCTACAGACTTCTTCAAAACTGTATCCAACTGCATGGCCTCTGATTTACTACAAATTGTAAACACATCTCTTCTTTCAGGTGTGTTCCCACATACCCTGAAAACTGCAGTCATCAAGCCACTCTTAAAAAAGAATAATCTAGACAGCTCACAAATGAACAATTATAGGCCCATATCAAACCTCCCATTTCTAAGCAAAATAATTGAAAAGATTGTTTTCCAACAACTGAATAACTTCCTGGCACTAAGTAATGGCTTTGATGTCTTCCAGTCAGGATTTCGACCACATCACAGCACCGAGACTGCTCTAATTAAGGTATTTAATGACATCCATTTAAACACAGATAATGGCAAAATCTCAGTCTTAGTATTACTGGATCTCAGCGCTGCGTTCGACACGGTAGACCACAACATACTACTAAGCCGACTGTAAAATTGGTTGGGAATTTCTGGTACAGTGTTAGATTGGTTTGAATCCTACTTAAAGGACAGGGATTATTTTGTGTCTATAGGCAATTACAAATCTGAGCTGACAAAAATGACCTGTGGAGTTCCCCAAGGCTCCATCCTGGGGCCTCTTCTGTTCAACATGTACATGCTCCCACTAACTCAAATTATGGAAAACAACAAAATATGTTACCATAGCTATGCAGATGACACACAAATTTATATCACTATATCACCAGGAGACTATAATCCCATACAAGCGCTGAGTAAGTGCATTCAACAAATCAATGATTGGATGTGCCAGAACTTTCTCCAACTAAACAAAAATAAAACTGAAGTAATTGTCTTTGGAGCCAAAGAAGAACGATTAAAAGTCAGTGCTCAACTTCAATCAGTAATGCTAAAAACCACAAACGAAGCCAGAAATCTTGGTGTAGTCATGGACTCAGACCTGAATTTCAACAGCCACATTAAGTCAATTACAAAGTCAGCCTACTATCACCTGAAGAATATATCAAGGATCAAAGGATTTATGTCCCAGAAGGATTTGGAAAAACTTGTCCATGCGTTTATCTTCAGTAGACTCGACTACTGTAACGGCATGTATACAGGTCTCTCTAAAAAATCGATCAGACAGCTGCAGCTGATTCAGAACGCTGCTGCTCGAGTCCTCACTAAGACTAAGAAAGTGGAGCATATCACACCAGTACTAAGGTCTTTACACTGGCTTCCTGTCTGTCAAAGAATTGACTTTAAAATACTGCTGTTGGTTTATAAAGCACTGAATGGTCTAGGGCCAAAATATATCTCTGATCTGCTCATATGCTATGAACCATCCAGACCTCTCAGGTCGTCTGGCACAGGTCTGCTTTCTGTCCCCAGAGTTAAAACAAAACATGGAGAAGCAGCATTCAGTTTTTATGCTCCACATATCTGGAACAAACTTCCAGAAAACTGCAGGTCTGCTGCAACTCTTGGTTCTTTTAAAACAAGCCTGAAGACTTTTCTTTTTGCCACTGCTTTCTAAGAGGAGCTATGTTTACCAGTATACTGCACTGTCACTTTTATTCCTATATTCTATTTGTCCTGCTTTTTGTTTAAATGTCTATAATGACTTGCTTTTTGTTTTAATGCTTTTAATTTGTCCTGCCTTTTGTTTTAAATGTCTATAATGTCTTGCTTTTTGTTTTAATGCTTTTAATGTCTCATGTAAAGCACCTTGAATTGCCCTGTGGCTGAAATGTGCTATATAAATAAACTTGCCTTGCCTTGCCTTACAACCCCCCCCCCCCCCCCCCAAACACACACACACACACACACACACACACACACACTCTCTTCCACTCCTTCTCCCCTACAACCCCCCCCCCCCCAAACACACACACACACACACACTCTCTTCCACTCCTTCTCCCCTACAACCCCCCCCCCCCCCAAACACACACTCTCTTCCACTCCTTCTCCCCTACAACCCCCCCCCCCCAAACACACACACACACACTCTCTCTTCCACTCCTTCTCCCCTACAACGCCCCCCCCCCCAAACACACACACACAGTCACTCGCTCCCTGCTCCAGTTTCTCCTGCACCAAAACATCCCCACAGGACCCTGTCAGCTCGCTCTCCCCCTCTCTCTCTTCCTCTTTCTCTCTCCTCCTCTTTCTCTCCTCTCTTCCTCTCTATCTCTCCCTCTCTCTCTCCTCTCTCTCCATTTCTCTCTCTCCCCCTTCTCTCCCCCCCCTCTCTTCCTCTCTCTCCTCTCTCTCCTCTCGCTCTCCCCCTTCTCTCCCCCTCTCTCTCCCCCTCTCTCTCTATCTGTCTATCTCTCTCTCTCTTCTCTCTCTCTCCAACAGTGAGGAATAAAAAACAAACAGAGAGGATGCTGGGATGTTATCTGTTCTGCTCTGTTGACAAAAACATATTTCCTTTGCCCTTCCCTACCTGTCTCTTTCTCCTCTCTCTCCCTCCTCCCTCACTCTCGCTCTCTCTTTCCCCTCCTCTCTCTTCTCTCTCTCTCCACTGCCCTATCCTGTCAGCGAGATTTTTTTTCCTAGGATGGCGACGGAATGATTTGCATTTCCCACGCTCCGAACTAATTTAATTGGTCGCTCCAACCGCGCGCCGCGTTCTTGTGTATTTGGGTTTAAAGTGGACACCTGATGGTATTTTGGTGGTGATGATGACAGTGATATGGGAGTCTGATGGTATTTTGGTGGTGATGATGATGACGGTGATATGGTAGTCTGATGGTATTTTGGTGATGATGATGACGGTGATATGGGAGTCTGATGGTATTTTGGTGGTGATGATGATGAGGGTGATATGGTAGTCTGATGGTATTTTGGTGGTGATGATGAGGGTGATATGGTAGTCTGATGGTATTTTGGTGGTGGTGATGATGACGGTGATATGGTAGTCTGATGGTATTTTGGTGATGATGATGACGGTGATATGGGAGTCTGATGGTATTTTGGTGGTGGTGATGATGACGGTGATATGGGAGTCTGATGGTATTTTGGTGGTGATGATGAGGGTGATATGGGAGTCTGATGGTATTGTGGTGGTGATGATGAGGGTTATATGGTAGTCTGATGGTATTTTGGTGGTGGTGATGATGAGGGTGATATGGGAGTCTGATGGTATTTTGGTGGTGATGATGACGGTGATATGGTAGTCTGATGGTATTTTGGTGGTGATGATGACGGTGATATGGTAGTCTGATGGTATTTTGGTGATGATGACGGTGATATGGTAGTCTGATGGTATTTTGGTGGTGATGATGACGGTGATATGGTAGTCTGATGGTATTTTGGTGGTGATGATGACGGTGATATGGTAGTCTGATGGTATTGTGGTGGTGGTGATGACGGTGATATGGGAGTCTGATGGTATTGTGGTGGTGATGATGACGGTGATATGGTAGTCTGATGGTATTGTGGTGGTGGTGATGACGGTGATATGGTAGTCTGATGGTATTGTGGTGGTGGTGATGATGAGGGTGATATGGGAGTCTGATGGTATTTTGGTGGTGATGATGACGGTGATATGGTAGTCTGATGGTATTGTGGTGGTGGTGATGATGAGGGTGATATGGGAGTCTGATGGTATTTTGGTGGTGATGATGACGGTGATATGGTAGTCTGATGGTATTTTGGTGGTGATGATGACGGTGATATGGTAGTCTGATGGTATTTTGGTGGTGATGATGAGGGTGATATGGTAGTCTGATGGTATTTTGGTGGTGATGATGACGGTGATATGGGAGTCTGATGGTATTTTGGTGGTGATGATGACGGTGATATGGTAGTCTGATGGTATTTTGGTGGTGATGATGACGGTGATATGGGAGTCTGATGGTATTTTGGTGGTGGTGATGATGACGGTGATATGGGAGTCTGATGGTATTTTGGTGGTGATGATGATGACGGTGATATGGGAGTCTGATGGTATTTTGGTGGTGATGATGACGGTGATATGGTAGTCTGATGGTATTTTGGTGGTGATGATGATGACGGTGATATGGGAGTCTGATGGTATTTTGGTGGTGATGATGACGGTGATATGGTAGTCTGATGGTATTTTGGTGGTGATGATGACGGTGATATGGTAGTCTGATGGTATTTTGGTGGTGATGATGACGGTGATATGGTAGTCTGATGGTATTTTGGTGATGATGATGACGGTGATATGGTAGTCTGATGGTATTTTGGTGGTGATGATGAGGGTGATATGGTAGTCTGATGGTATTTTGGTGGTGATGATGACGGTGATATGGGAGTCTGATGGTATTTTGGTGGTGATGATGACGGTGATATGGTAGTCTGATGGTATTTTGGTGGTGATGATGACGGTGATATGGTAGTCTGATGGTATTTTGGTGGTGATGATGATGACGGTGATATGGTAGTCTGATGGTATTTTGGTGGTGGTGATGATGACGGTGATATGGTAGTCTGATGGTATTTTGGTGGTGATGATGACGGTGATATTGGAGTCTGATGGTATTTTGGTGGTGATGATGACGGTGATATGGGAGTCTGATGAAGAGCTTGATGATGACGGTGATATGGTAGTCTGATGGTATTGTGGTGGTGATGATGACGGTGATATGGTAGTCTGATGGTATTTTGGTGGTGATGATGACGGTGATATGGTAGTCTGATGGTATTTTGGTGGTGATGATGACGGTGATATGGTAGTCTGATGGTATTTTGGTGGTGATGATGACGGTGATATGGTAGTCTGATGGTATTTTGGTGGTGATGATGAGGGTGATATGGTAGTCTGATGGTATTTTGGTGGTGATGATGACGGTGATATGGGAGTCTGATGGTATTTTGGTGGTGATGATGACGGTGATATGGTAGTCTGATGGTATTTTGGTGGTGATGATGACGGTGATATGGGAGTCTGATGGTATTTTGGTGGTGGTGATGATGACGGTGATATGGGAGTCTGATGGTATTTTGGTGGTGATGATGATGACGGTGATATGGGAGTCTGATGGTATTTTGGTGGTGATGATGACGGTGATATGGTAGTCTGATGGTATTTTGGTGGTGATGATGATGACGGTGATATGGGAGTCTGATGGTATTTTGGTGGTGATGATGACGGTGATATGGTAGTCTGATGGTATTTTGGTGGTGATGATGACGGTGATATGGTAGTCTGATGGTATTTTGGTGGTGATGATGACGGTGATATGGTAGTCTGATGGTATTTTGGTGATGATGATGACGGTGATATGGTAGTCTGATGGTATTTTGGTGGTGATGATGAGGGTGATATGGTAGTCTGATGGTATTTTGGTGGTGATGATGACGGTGATATGGGAGTCTGATGGTATTTTGGTGGTGATGATGACGGTGATATGGTAGTCTGATGGTATTTTGGTGGTGATGATGACGGTGATATGGTAGTCTGATGGTATTTTGGTGGTGATGATGATGACGGTGATATGGTAGTCTGATGGTATTTTGGTGGTGGTGATGATGACGGTGATATGGTAGTCTGATGGTATTTTGGTGGTGATGATGACGGTGATATTGGAGTCTGATGGTATTTTGGTGGTGATGATGACGGTGATATGGGAGTCTGATGAAGAGCTTGATGATGACGGTGATATGGTAGTCTGATGGTATTGTGGTGGTGATGATGACGGTGATATGGTAGTCTGATGGTATTTTGGTGGTGATGATGACGGTGATATGGTAGTCTGATGGTATTTTGGTGGTGATGATGACGGTGATATGGTAGTCTGATGGTATTTTGGTGGTGATGATGATGACGGTGATATGGTAGTCTGATGGTATTGTGGTGGTGATGATGACGGTGATATGGTAGTCTGATGGTATTTTGGTGGTGATGATGAGGGTGATATGGTAGTCTGATGGTATTTTGGTGGTGATGATGATGGTGATATGGTAGTCTGATGGTATTTTGGTGGTGATGATGACGGTGATATGGTAGTCTGATGGTATTTTGGTGGTGATGATGACGGTGATATGGGAGTCTGATGGTATTTTGGTGGTGATGATGACGGTGATATGGTAGTCTGATGGTATTTTGGTGGTGATGATGACGGTGATATGGTAGTCTGATGGTATTTTGGTGGTGATGATGACGGTGATATGGGAGTCTGATGGTATTTTGGTGGTGATGATGACGGTGATATGGGAGTCTGATGAAGAGCTTGATGATGACGGTGATATGGTAGTCTGATGGTATTTTGGTGGTGATGATGACGGTGATATGGTAGTCTGATGGTATTTTGGTGGTGATGATGACGGTGATATGGTAGTCTGATGGTATTTTGGTGGTGTTGATGACGGTGATATGGTAGTCTGATGGTATTTTGGTGGTGATGATGACGGTGATATGGTAGTCTGATGGTATTTTGGTGGTGATGATGACGGTGATATGGGAGTCTGATGAAGAGCTTGATGATGACGGTGATATGGTAGTCTGATGGTATTTTGGTGGTGATGATGACGGTGATATGGTAGTCTGATGGTATTTTGGTGGTGATGATGATGGTGATATGGTAGTCTGATGGTATTTTGGTGGTGATGATGACGGTGATATGGTAGTCTGATGAAGAGCTTCACGCTCCAAACCTCACTAACGGTGCAATAAATAAGATTGGGAACTGGAGCCTTTTACTTTGTATATGTATATCTGATTCCATCTGGCCATGCGAGACTACAAGGACACTAAACGTAGTAATGTTTTTATATGTATATCTGATTCCATCTGGCCATGCGAGACTACAAGGACACTAAACGTAGTAATGTTTTTATATGTATATCTGATTCCATCTGGCTGTGCGAGACTACAAGGACACTAAACGTAGTAATGTTTTTATATGTATATCTGATTCCATCTGGCTGTGCGAGACTACAAGGACACTAAACGTAGTAATGTTTTTATATGTATATCTGATTCCATCTGGCTGTGCAAGACTACAAGGACACTAAACGTAGGCTATTCAATGTATGTTTGTTTCTACTGTAATATCCTAGCAATGCAACATAGCAGATGCTGACACGAAGGTTTATGAAGTGTTAGAGAGACTTGCTGCTTTCACAGTCTTTTTGTAAAGATAGTTTATCATCATAGAAAGACAGTCTGTCCTCAAAGACCTAGACAGTTTACAACGTGCAACAATATTCACCAGTGTTGTGAAAAGTGCAGTAGCCTTCTCTTGCATCAGTGCGTTTAAAGCACACAGCCTATTATTCTATTATTCTATTATTCTATTATTCTATTATTCTTCTGTATTTGTTTCCCAGTTTAGAGCTATAAGCAGATTGGTATGTGGAGAGGCAATATTTAATGTAATTCCTGGATTTGCATTTGCACAATGCCTTATCATATGGCACATCCCGTCCTCGCAATTCAAATCAATGAATTTACGTTTTAGGCCACTTGAAGCTATGGCGGTCAGTGATATAGCTAACTAAAACCACAGAACTCCTGTTGCATTCCTCCCCTAACCCTAACCCTTGAAGCTACGGCTGACAGTGATATAGCTAACTAAAACCACGCATTATTTTAGTTTGGATTGTAATAAACTGGACGTCTGGGTGGCAAACTATGGGCTAGTTTTAATTCTAAACTAAAGAATAATAATGCGGCAAACTAGACTGAATAATACATGCATGCATTGCATACAACATGAGGTCAGTGTATTTAATACATGTCAAGTATGAAGGCATGCAGATACATGTTTTGTTATTTTCCAGTATAGTCAGGTCAGTCTTCATTTGAACATATGTAGGGAGTGAGTCTGGTCACGCTGACAGCTTGAGCTGTGCCAAGGAGAAGGAGAACAAATCTTGAATCGTGAAATCGATTATCACAAAAAAATACAAAATCACCTCTGTGTGAAGTTACAATTAGGCGTGAAGTCTCCTCTGTGTTTAATCGCGGGGTTAATGCAAAGATTAGGTTGATAAACAACTTTTAAGGTTATATTTTTGCTAGCTAGCTAGCTCATCCATAGAAGATGATCGTTTTTGCTAGCTAGCTAGCTCATCCATAGAAGATGATCGTTTTTGCTAGCTAGCTAGCTCATCCATAGAAGATGATCGTTTTTGCTAGCTAGCTAGCTCATCCATAGAAGATGATCGTTTTTGCTAGCTAGGTCAGCTGGTAGAGTCTGGAGGGGAGGTCAGCTGGTAGAGTCTAGAGGGGAGGTCAGCTGGTAGAGTCTAGAGGGGAGGTCAGCTGGTAGAGTCTAGAGGGGAGGTCAGCTGGTAGAGTCTAGAGGGGAGGTCAGCTGGTAGAGTCTAGAGGTCAGCTGGTAGAGTCTAGAGGTCAGCTGGTAGAGTCTAGAGGGGAGGTCAGCTGGTAGAGTCTAGAGGGGAGGTCAGCTGGTAGAGTCTAGAGGGGAGGTCAGCTGGTAGAGTCTAGAGGTCAGCTGGTAGAGTCTAGAGGGGAGGTCAGCTGGTAGAGTCTAGAGGGGAGGTCAGCTGGTAGAGTCTAGAGGGGAGGTCAGCTGGTAGAGTCTAGAGGGGAGGTCAGCTGGTAGAGTCTAGAGGGGAGGTCAGCTGGTAGAGTCTAGAGGGGAGGTCAGCTGGTAGAGTCTGGAGGGGAGGTCAGCTGGTAGAGTCTAGAGGGGAGGTCAGCTGGTAGAGTCTAGAGGGGAGGTCAGCTGGTAGAGTCTAGAGGGGAGGTCAGTTGGTAGAGTCTAGAGGGGAGGTCAGCTGGTAGAGTCTAGAGGGGAGGTCAGCTGGTAGAGTCTAGAGGTCAGCTGGTAGAGTCTAGAGGTCAGCTGGTAGAGTCTAGAGGTCAGCTGGTAGAGTCTAGAGGGGAGGTCAGCTGGTAGAGTCTGGAGGGGAGGTCAGCTGGTAGAGTCTAGAGGTCAGCTGGTAGAGTCTAGAGGGGAGGTCAGCTGGTAGAGTCTAGAGGTCAGCTGGTAGAGTCTAGAGGGGAGGTCAGCTGGTAGAGTCTAGAGGTCAGCTGGTAGAGTCTAGAGGGGAGGTCAGCTGGTAGAGTCTAGAGGTCAGCTGGTAGAGTCTAGAGGGGAGGTCAGCTGGTAGAGTCTAGAGGTCAGCTGGTAGAGTCTAGAGGGGAGGTCAGCTGGTAGAGTCTAGAGGGGAGGTCAGCTGGTAGAGTCTAGAGGGGAGGTCAGCTGGTAGAGTCTAGAGGTCAGCTGGTAGAGTCTAGAGGGGAGGTCAGCTGGTAGAGTCTAGAGGGGAGGTCAGCTGGTAGAGTCTGGAGGGGAGGTCAGCTGGTAGAGTCTAGAGGGGAGGTCAGCTGGTAGAGTCTAGAGGGGAGGTCAGCTGGTAGAGTCTAGAGGGGAGGTCAGCTGGTAGAGTCTAGAGGGGAGGTCAGCTGGTAGAGTCTAGAGGTCAGCTGGTAGAGTCTAGAGGGGAGGTCAGCTGGTAGAGTCTGGAGGGGAGGTCAGCTGGTAGAGTCTGGAGGGGAGGTCAGCTGGTAGAGTCTGGAGGGGAGGTCAGCTGGTAGAGTCTAGAGGGGAGGTCAGCTGGTAGAGTCTAGAGGGGAGGTCAGCTGGTAGAGTCTAGAGGTCAGCTGGTAGAGTCTAGAGGTCAGCTAGTAGAGTCTAGAGGGGAGGTCAGCTGGTAGAGTCTAGAGGGGAGGTCAGCTGGTAGAGTCTAGAGGGGAGGTCAGCTGGTAGAGTCTAGAGGTCAGCTGGTAGAGTCTAGAGGTCAGCTGGTAGAGTCTAGAGGGGAGGTCAGCTGGTAGAATCTAGAGGGGAGGTCAGCTGGTAGAGTCTAGAGGTCAGCTGGTAGAGTCTAGAGGTCAGCTGGTAGAGTCTAGAGGGGAGGTCAGCTGGTAGAGTCTAGAGGGGAGGTCAGCTGGTAGAGTCTAGAGGTCAGCTGGTAGAGTCTAGAGGGGAGGTCAGCTGGTAGAGTCTAGAGGGGAGGTCAGCTGGTAGAGTCTAGAGGTCAGCTGGTAGAGTCTGGAGGGGAGGTCAGCTGGTAGAGTCTAGAGGGGAGGTCAGCTGGTAGAGTCTGAAGGGGAGGTCAGCTGGTAGAGTCTAGAGGGGAGGTCAGCTGGTAGAGTCTAGAGGGGAGGTCAGTTGGTAGAGTCTGGAGGGTAGGTCAGCTGGTAGAGTCAGCAGGGCTGGGTTCATGTCCGGATGACTCAGCAGTTCCAGGATGTGTATTGAGAGTGTGAGGTTCTGGGAGCGTCTGTCTGGGACGCTGGCGTCTGATCCAGGGCAGGGGGTGGTGGGTGGGGGTGGTGGGTGTGTCTGGTCCTGGGCAGGGGGTGGTGGGTGTGTCTGATCCAGGGCAGGGGGTGGTGGGTGCAGGGGGTGGTGGGTGCAGGGGGTGGTGGGTGTGTCTGGTCCAGGGCAGGGGGTGGTGGGTGCAGGGGGTGGTGGGTGTGTCTGGTCCTGGGCAGGGGGTGGTGGGTGGGGGTGGTGGGTGTGTCTGATCCTGGGCAGGGGGTGGTGGGTGTGGGTGGTGGGTGTGTCTGATCCAGGGCAGGGGGTGGTGGGTGGGGGTGGTGGGTGTGTCTGATCCAGGGCAGGGGGTGGTGGGTGTGTCTGATCCAGGGCAGGGGGTGGTGGGTGGGGGTGGTGGGTGTGTCTGATCCAGGGCAGGGGGTGGTGGGTGGGGGTGGTGGGTGTGTCTGATCCAGGGCAGGGGGTGGTGGGTGGTAGAGTCTAGAGGGGAGGTCAGCTGGTAGAGTCTGGAGGTCAGCTGGTAGAGTCTAGAGGGGAGGTCAGCTGGTAGAGTCTAGAGGGGAGGTCAGCTGGTAGAGTCTAGAGGTCAGCTGGTAGAGTCTAGAGGGGAGGTCAGCTGGTAGAGTCTAGAGGTCAGCTGGTAGAGTCTAGAGGGGAGGTCAGCTGGTAGAGTCTAGAGGGGAGGTCAGCTGGTAGAGTCTAGAGGGGAGGTCAGCTGGTAGAGTCTGGAGGGGAGGTCAGCTGGTAGAGTCTAGAGGGGAGGTCAGCTGGTAGAGTCTAGAGGGGAGGTCAGCTGGTAGAGTCTAGAGGGGAGGTCAGCTGGTAGAGTCTAGAGGGGAGGTCAGCTGGTAGAGTCTAGAGGTCAGCTGGTAGAGTCTAGAGGGGAGGTCAGCTGGTAGAGTCTGGAGGGGAGGTCAGCTGGTAGAGTCTGGAGGGGAGGTCAGCTGGTAGAGTCTGGAGGGGAGGTCAGCTGGTAGAGTCTAGAGGGGAGGTCAGCTGGTAGAGTCTAGAGGGGAGGTCAGCTGGTAGAGTCTAGAGGTCAGCTAGTAGAGTCTAGAGGGGAGGTCAGCTGGTAGAGTCTAGAGGGGAGGTCAGCTGGTAGAGTCTAGAGGGGAGGTCAGCTGGTAGAGTCTAGAGGTCAGCTGGTAGAGTCTAGAGGTCAGCTGGTAGAGTCTAGAGGGGAGGTCAGCTGGTAGAATCTAGAGGGGAGGTCAGCTGGTAGAGTCTAGAGGTCAGCTGGTAGAGTCTAGAGGGGAGGTCAGCTGGTAGAGTCTAGAGGTCAGCTGGTAGAGTCTAGAGGTCAGCTGGTAGAGTCTAGAGGGGAGGTCAGCTGGTAGAGTCTAGAGGTCAGCTGGTAGAGTCTAGAGGGGAGGTCAGCTGGTAGAGTCTGGAGGGGAGGTCAGCTGGTAGAGTCTAGAGGGGAGGTCAGCTGGTAGAGTCTAGAGGGGAGGTCAGCTGGTAGAGTCTAGAGGGGAGGTCAGCTGGTAGAGTCTAGAGGTCAGCTGGTAGAGTCTAGAGGGGAGGTCAGCTGGTAGAGTCTAGAGGGGAGGTCAGCTGGTAGAGTCTAGAGGTCAGCTGGTAGAGTCTGGAGGGGAGGTCAGCTGGTAGAGTCTAGAGGGGAGGTCAGCTGGTAGAGTCTGAAGGGGAGGTCAGCTGGTAGAGTCTAGAGGGGAGGTCAGCTGGTAGAGTCTAGAGGGGAGGTCAGCTGGTAGAGTCTAGAGGGGAGGTCAGCTGGTAGAGTCTAGAGGGGAGGTCAGCTGGTAGAGTCTAGAGGGGAGGTCAGCTGGTAGAGTCTGGAGGGGAGGTCAGTTGGTAGAGTCAGCAGGGCTGGGTTCATGTCCGGATGACTCAGCAGTTCCAGGATGTGTATTGAGAGTGTGAGGTTCTGGGAGCGTCTGTCTGGGACGCTGGCGTCTGATCCAGGGCAGGGGGTGGTGGGTGGGGGTGGTGGGTGTGTCTGGTCCTGGGCAGGGGGTGGTGGGTGCAGGGGGTGGTGGGTGTGTCTGATCCAGGGCAGGGGGTGGTGGGTGCAGGGGGTGGTGGGTGCAGGGGGTGGTGGGTGTGTCTGGTCCAGGGCAGGGGGTGGTGGGTGCAGGGGGTGGTGGGTGTGTCTGGTCCTGGGCAGGGGGTGGTGGGTGGGGGTGGTGGGTGTGTCTGATCCTGGGCAGGGGGTGGTGGGTGGGGGTGGTGGGTGTGTCTGATCCTGGGCAGGGGGTGGTGGGTGGGGGTGGTGGGTGTGTCTGATCCAGGGCAGGGGGTGGTGGGTGGTAGAGTCTAGAGGGGAGGTCAGCTGGTAGAGTCTGGAGGTCAGCTGGTAGAGTCTAGAGGGGAGGTCAGCTGGTAGAGTCTAGAGGGGAGGTCAGCTGGTAGAGTCTAGAGGGGAGGTCAGCTGGTAGAGTCTAGAGGGGAGGTCAGCTGGTAGAGTCTAGAGGTCAGCTGGTAGAGTCTGGAGGGGAGGTCAGCTGGTAGAGTCTAGAGGGGAGGTCAGCTGGTAGAGTCTAGAGGGGAGGTCAGCTGGTAGAGTCTAGAGGGGAGGTCAGCTGGTAGAGTCTAGAGGGGAGGTCAGCTGGTAGAGTCTGGAGGGGAGGTCAGCTGGTAGAGTCTAGAGGGGAGGTCAGCTGGTAGAGTCTAGAGGGGAGGTCAGCTGGTAGAGTCTGGAGGGGAGGTCAGCTGGTAGAGTCTAGAGGGGAGGTCAGCTGGTAGAGTCTAGAGGTCAGCTGGTAGAGTCTAGAGGGGAGGTCAGCTGGTAGAGTCTAGAGGGGAGGTCAGCTGGTAGAGTCTAGAGGGGAGGTCAGCTGGTAGAGTCTAGAGGGGAGGTCAGTTGGTAGAGTCTGGAGGGGAGGTCAGCTGGTAGAGTCAGCAGGGCTGGGTTCATGTCCGGATGACTCAGCAGTTCCAGGATGTGTATTGAGAGTGTGAGGTTCTGGGAGCGTCTGTCTGGGACGCTGGCGTCTGATCCAGGGCAGGGGGTGGTGGGTGGGGGTGGTGGGTGTGTCTGGTCCTGGGCAGGGGGTGGTGGGTGCAGGGGGTGGTGGGTGTGTCTGATCCAGGGCAGGGGGTGGTGGGTGCAGGGGGTGGTGGGTGCAGGGGGTGGTGGGTGTGTCTGGTCCAGGGCAGGGGGTGGTGGGTGCAGGGGGTGGTGGGTGTGTCTGGTCCTGGGCAGGGGGTGGTGGGTGGGGGTGGTGGGTGTGTCTGATCCTGGGCAGGGGGTGGTGGGTGGGGGTGGTGGGTGTGTCTGATCCTGGGCAGGGGGTGGTGGGTGGGGGTGGTGGGTGTGTCTGATCCAGGGCAGGGGGTGGTGGGTGGTAGAGTCTAGAGGGGAGGTCAGCTGGTAGAGTCTGGAGGTCAGCTGGTAGAGTCTAGAGGGGAGGTCAGCTGGTAGAGTCTAGAGGGGAGGTCAGCTGGTAGAGTCTAGAGGGGAGGTCAGCTGGTAGAGTCTAGAGGGGAGGTCAGCTGGTAGAGTCTAGAGGTCAGCTGGTAGAGTCTGGAGGGGAGGTCAGCTGGTAGAGTCTAGAGGGGAGGTCAGCTGGTAGAGTCTAGAGGGGAGGTCAGCTGGTAGAGTCTAGAGGGGAGGTCAGCTGGTAGAGTCTAGAGGGGAGGTCAGCTGGTAGAGTCTGGAGGGGAGGTCAGCTGGTAGAGTCTAGAGGGGAGGTCAGCTGGTAGAGTCTAGAGGGGAGGTCAGCTGGTAGAGTCTGGAGGGGAGGTCAGCTGGTAGAGTCTAGAGGGGAGGTCAGCTGGTAGAGTCTAGAGGTCAGCTGGTAGAGTCTAGAGGGGAGGTCAGCTGGTAGAGTCTAGAGGGGAGGTCAGCTGGTAGAGTCTAGAGGGGAGGTCAGCTGGTAGAGTCTAGAGGGGAGGTCAGTTGGTAGAGTCTGGAGGGGAGGTCAGCTGGTAGAGTCAGCAGGGCTGGGTTCATGTCCGGATGACTCAGCAGTTCCAGGATGTGTATTGAGAGTGTGAGGTTCTGGGAGCGTCTGTCTGGGACGCTGGCGTCTGATCCTGGGCAGGGGGTGGTGGGTGGGGGTGGTGGGATGGTCTGATCCAGGGCAGGGGGTGGTGGGTGTGTCTGGTCCAGGGGGTGGTGGGATGGTCTGATCCTGGGGGTGGAGGGTGGGTCTGGTCCTGGGGGTGGTGGGATGGTCTGATCCTGGGCAGGGGGTGGTGGGATGGTCTGGTCCTGGGAGGGGGGTGGTGGGAGCGTCTGGTCCTGGGAGGGGGGTGGTGGGAGCGTCTGGTCCTGGGAGGGGGGTGGTGGGATGGTCTGGTCCTGGGAGGGGGGTGGTGGGAGCAGGGGGTGGTGGGATGGTCTGGTCCTGGGAGGGGGGTGGTGGGATGGTCTGGTCCTGGGAGGGGGGTGGTGGGATGGTCTGGTCCTGGGAGGGAGGTGGTGGGAGCAGGGGGTGGTGGGATGGTCTGGTCCTGGGAGGGGGGTGGTGGGATGGTCTGGTCCTGGGAGGGGGGTGGTGGGAGCAGGGGGTGGTGGGTACAGATGGGTGGATGGAAAACGTTCAACTGAATGTTCATATTGTTCTGATAATTGTAGCTATAGCAACATAAGAGTGGCAGCTTTGACAGCAACCCAAATGAGCTAATCCCATAGCTGTACCATTGCTAGCTAGACATGAGCGAACTGTTGGATACTGCATTTGCTGTGCAACGTATTCCATTGTCCAGTTGTCAAATCTATTTGCCAACAAACTGTTTGAGAGCCAGCACACCTCAGTGTCCCCTAATCAAAAACATTTTTCATATATCACCTAACCTCTCCAGCACCTCACCATTATCAATTATTTTCTCTCTTTAGAGAAGAGTACAATCCATTACAACTATTGCTTACAATGTTTTATTGTTGTTTTGTAATATTTTATCATGAATATGATAAATAAATGCTGCATGTAGTTCAAGAAAGTGTTATTCAGTTTTTCATATGCTAAAATTGACTGAAAGACGTTTTTTTTTAAAGCTGATATTTCAAATAATAACTGACTGAGGGAAAGTGCCCCCCGGCGCCCATGGGCGGTTCGCCTCTCTTCCTCCTGTCCTCCTCAGTTTTTTGAGTCACCAGCTGCCACTGACATACACACACACACACACACACAGACACACACACACAGACACACACACACAGACACACACACACACACACACACACACACACACACACACACACACACACACAGACACACAGACAGACACACACACACACAGACACACACACACACACACACACACACACACACACACAGACACACAGACAGACACACACACACACAGACACACACACACACACACAAACACACACACACACACACACACACACACACACACACACAGTGTAACTAATTGTGTAACTAATACATTCCAGAAATAGAGAAAAACGTCTCATCTTTGAGGTGAAGAGTTCAAAAGGCTTTCTTACTCTCTCTCCCTCTCTCTCTCTCTCTGTCTCTCCCTCTCTCTCTCTAACCTGCTAGTCCCTCCCCAGCAGTCCAGACCTCTCTCTCTCTCTCTCTCTCTCTCTCTGTGTTCGAAATCGTTCACTCGTTCACTCACTCCCTATTCCCTATGTAGTGTTACTCATAAAGTGAACTACATAGGGAATGATTAAACGGTTTTCGGACACTACATGGAACGTCATTGCGTGGGATATTCATGGACGCAAGCAGCGCGCGTAATGTAAACAAACCGAGCACTGATGGCAGCAGGTTGAAATGTACTCAGTAGTTTTCAGTTTCCATGTTCAGTTTTGAATGTTGAATCCCAAATAAATTCCTGAAATTCTAATGATGTGCAAGTGTGGATTTGTATGGTGCTGTCTGCTAATAGCAGGCTGTAAAGTTGCACAGTGATAGCTAGTTGGCTCATAACAGCAGCTTCCATAACATTAACGGTAGCTGTCGGTGTTTTAAGCAGTTGGCCAACATTACAATGATGATTTCTGTAGCTATTTTGATGCTGCGTTGGTTCAGCTTCTGTTTCTTAGGCATAAACGGAGGCAAACTCAAACGCACATTAGCAGTTAAACAGCTACAGGAATCATCGTAACGTTAACTTACTGCCTTTGCCACCGATAGCTACCGTCTTCTTCACATCTTATGTTTCGGTAAAACACGACAGCGTTGCATTATGGTATACGGGAGAAATTGTAGGGTACATCCTCTGTTCACTATAAATCAACGTGAATTGTGGGTATTTTGTAGTGAACTATATAGTGAATGAAATTAACCATTGAGAATTCGAACACTACAAAAAAATGAGATCAGCATGGGTCATCTGTAACCATTAGCGACCAGACCTGGTCAGTCTTAGCACAGTTGAACAAGTGTCTGGAAAATATCTTACTACCTGGAGAGAGGAGGGACATTTCTAAACTGATAAAAGGTCCCTCCCCCTGTCTAAACCACACCCCTGGTCCCATAGGCCCCTCCCCCTGTCTAAACCACACCCCTGGTCCCTGACGCCCCCCCCCCCTGTCTAAGCCACACCCCTGGTCCCTGAGGCCCCTCCCCCTGCCTAAGCCACACCCCTAGTCCCTGAGGCCCCTCCACCTGTCCAATTGCAACACTTTGTCCAGTACTGTTACTGCCTGGATGATCACGGTTCGAACAGCTTCCATAACAGACTGGGGCTGCATTCCGAATCGCATACTTCTACTTTTTATTAACAGTACGTACTACAGCTGCCCCTAGAAAGTACCTACTTTGCACGCAGTACGCATCCATTAGGCACATACCACTTTGTCATAACATTGTGCCTTGAAACTTAACCACATCCATCGCTGTCCATAAAGCGACATTTGTCCCTCTGTGATGGATTGTGGGTCAGAATAGCCAGAAAAGTGTGCTGGCGTGCAGAATGCAAAATACGACCGGATGTAGTAGGACATTCTGGTATTTTTTGCCCTACTGCATGTGGCATACTATGTATTGGGACATACTACATCCTTGTTTGGCATACTACTTAGTATGGCAGTATACGGTTCAGAACGCATTCCAGGGTGTTAAAATGATCCCCCAAGCCCCACTCCCCAGGGGTTGGAGAAGAACACATTTAGCCCAGCCCCTACCCCAACCTCAGCCCCAACCCTTACCCCTACCCCTACCCCAACCCCTACCCTTACCCCAACCCCAGCCCCTACCCTTACCCCAACCTCAGCCCCAACCCTTACCCCAACCCCTACCCTTACCCCAGCCCCTACCCTTACCCCAACCCTTACCCCAACCCCAGCCCCTACCCTTACCCCAGCCCCTACCCTTACCCCAGCCCCTACCCTTACCCCAGCCTCTACCCTTACCCCAACCCCAGCCCCTACCCTTAGCCCAACCCCAGCCCCTACCCTTACCTCAACCCCAACCCCACCCTTACCCCAACCCCAGCCCCTACCCTTACCCCAACCCCAGCCCCTACCCTTACCCTTACCCCAACCCCAACCCCTACCCTTACCCCAACCCCTACCCCTACCCCTACCCTTACCCCAACCCCTACCCTTACCCCAGCCCCTACCCTTACCCCAACCCCAGCCCCTACCCTTACCCCAACCCCTACCCTTACCCCAGCCCCTACCCTTACCCCAACCCCAGCCCCTACCCTTACCCCAACCCCTACCCTTACCCCAACCCCTACCCCTACCCCTACCCCTACCCTTACCCTTACCCCAACCCTTACCCCAGCCCCTACCCTTACCCCAGCCCCTACCCTTACCCCAACCCCAGCCCCTACCCTTACCCCAGCCCCTACCCTTACCCCAGCCCCTACCCTTACCCCAGCCCCTACCCTTACCCCAGCCCCTACCCTTACCCCAGCCCCTACCCCAGCCCCTACCCTTACCCTTACCCCAACCCCAGCCCCTACCCCAGCCCCTACCCTTACCCCAACCCTTACCCCAACCCCAGCCCCTACCCTTACCCCAACCCCTACCCTTACCCAAACTCTAGCCCCAGTCCCTACCCCTACCCCAGTCCCAGCCCAAGCCCCAGCCCCTACCCCAGGCCTAACCCCAGTCCCAGTCCCAGACCCAGTCCCAGCCCAGCCCATTCCGGCCGTGGGCAGCCTCATTCTCTGCTGTCTCCCTGCAATATAGTCCTGGCTTCTTTTATAAAAAATAAAAAAAATAAGTCCTGCCCACATAGAATACGAACAACAACGGTGACCTTGAGGCTCCTCAGAGATGACAATGTTAACCTACTCTCTCTCACACTCTCTCTCCCTCTCCCTCTCTCTCTCTCTCTCCCTCGCTCTCTCTCCCTCTCTCTCTCTCTCTCTCTCTCCCTCTCTCCCTCTCTCTCTCTCTCACTCTCTCCGTAGAGTTCTCTGCTGACTGCTCAGTATTCCCAGTGGATCCTGACAATCTTGGCACACAGTGGAGCATCTTAGTGTTAGGGTGGTCTAGAGCATCTTGGTGTTGGGGTGGCTAGATCATCTTGGTGTTGGGGTGGTCTAGATCATCTTGGTGTTGGGGTGGTCTAGATCATCTTGGTGTTGGGGTGGTCTAGATCATCTAAGTGTTGGGGTGGTCTAGATCATCTTGGTGTTGGGGTGGTCTAGAACACCTTAGTGTTGGGGTGGTCTAGAGCATCTAAGTGTTGGGGTGGTCTAGATCATCTTGGTGTTGGGGTGGTCTAGATCATCTTGGTGTTGGGGTGGTCTAGATCATCTTGGTGTTGGGGTGGTCTAGATCATCTAAGTGTTGGGGTGGTCTAGAGCATCTTGGTGTTGGGGTGGTCTAGGTCATCTTGGTGTTGGGCTGGTCTTGGTCATCTTGGTGTTGGGGTGGTCTAGATTATCTTGGTGTTGGGGTGGCCTAGATCATCTTGGTGTTGGGGTGGTCTAGATCATCTTGGTGTTGGGGTGGTCTAGATCACCTTGGTGTTGGGGTGGTCTAGATCATCTTGGTGTTGGGGTGGTCTAGAGCATCTTAGTGTTGGGGTGGTCTAGAGCATCTTGGTGTTGGGGTGGTCTAGGTCATCTTGGTGTTGGGGTGGTCTAGATCATCTTGGTGTTGGGGTGGTCTAGATCATCTTAGTGCTGGGGTGGTCTAGAGCATCTTAGTGTTGGGGTGGTCTAGAGCATCTTAGTGTTGGGGTGGTCTAGAGCATCTTAGTGTTGGGGTGGTCTAGATCATCTTGGTGTTGGGGTGGTCTAGATCATCTTGGTGTTGGGGTGGTCTAGATCATCTTGGTGTTGGGGTGGTCTAGATCATCTTGGTGTTGGAGTGGTCTAGATCATCTTGGTGTTGGGGTGGTCTAGGTCATCTTGGTGTTGGGGTGGTCTAGATCATCTTGGTGTTGGGGTGGTCTAGATCATCTTGGTGTTGGGGTGGTCTAGATCATCTTGGTGTTGGAGTGGTCTAGATCATCTTGGTGTTGGGGTGGTCTAGATCATCTTGGTGTTGGGGTGGTCTAGATCATCTTGGTGTTGGGGTGGTCTAGATCATCTTGGTGTTGGGGTGGTCTAGATCATCTTGGTGTTGGGGTGGTCTAGATCATCTTGGTGTTGGGGTGGTCTAGATCATCTTGGTGTTGGGGTAGTGCAGAACTGTATACTGCAGGGTGAGATTATGAGTGCTGCTGTGTGTTCAGGGTTGCTGTGTGTTCAGGGTTGTGTGTTCACGGTTGCTGTGTGTTCAGGGCTGCTGTGTGTTCAGGGTTGTGTGTTCACGGTTGCTGTGTGTTCAGGG
The DNA here is from genome assembly GCF_949987555.1 of Borostomias antarcticus. Taxonomy (NCBI): domain Eukaryota; kingdom Metazoa; phylum Chordata; class Actinopteri; order Stomiiformes; family Stomiidae; genus Borostomias; species Borostomias antarcticus. The sequence goes on from NW_028176334.1 coordinate 94,547, forward strand.
CTGCTGTATGGATAATTGAGTGAGACCGCGGGTGCGACGCGAGCGGATACACGTAAATATGGCAGCCACCACCAGTACCTTGTCTCTGACTGACGTGAAAAATAAGCTGAAAGAAAATGAATATAAAGAGGTCAAACCTAGCGGTAACTCTACAGTCTGGGCATCCTTCATATTTCAGAAGTTTGGCTGCTGTATTAAGAACTCAACTTGGCTTAGTTCTAAATAAAGGTGTAAGCTATTTGTTTTGAATTTCGTGGTTTTGTGTAGCCTTATTTATTTACGGCCGTTTCATTTCCATGCTGCCACATCACAGCCTGACAAAACAGTGATTGATCCTGTCGAGATTGAGGATAAATCACACTTCCATCCAACTGTGATGCAACACAGCATGCAAGCCAACAGCTGTGACAGCCTAAGTGATTAATGCTACTAGGCTACTTGCTACTACTGCCTGTCGGATCCGTAAAATACCCGATCCGACTCGGGTCTCGGGTCTCTGTCCTCCTCCTGCTCTCGGACAAAATCGGGTCCGGATTACATATTTTTTTTAAATGATCGGATCCAGTCGGATCTCAGAACGAATGTCTCGGGTCCATCTTGGAATGTCTCGGGTCCATCTTGGAATGTCTCGGGTTCATCTCAGTTTCGGGTCCACATTTTAGACCCGAGAAGACCTCTACTGCTGTGTGTTCAGGGCTGCTGTGTGTTCAGGGCTGCTGTGTGTTCAGGGCTGCTGTGTGTTCAGGGCTGCTGTGTGTTCAGGGCTGATGTGTTCAGGGCTCAGGGTTCAGGGCTGCTGTGTTCAGGGCTGATGTGTTCAGGGCTGATGTGTTCTGGGATGCTGTGTGTTCAGGGCTGCTGTGTGTTCAGGGCTGATGTGTGTTCAGGGATGCTGTGTGTTCAGGGATGCTGTGTGTTCAGGGCTGCTGTGTGTTCAGGGCTGATGTGTTCAGGGATGCTGTGTGTTCAGGGACGCTGTGTGTTCAGGGCTGATGTGTGTTCAGGGATGCTGTGTGTTCAGGGCTGCTGCGTGTTCAGGGCTGGTGTGTTCAGGGCTGATGTGTTCAGGGATGCTGTGTGTTCAGGGACGCTGTGTGTTCAGGGCTGCTGTGTGTTCAGGGCTGATGTGTTCAGGGCTGATGTGTGTTCAGGGACGCTGTGTGTTCAGGGCTGATGTGTTCAGGGCTGCTGTGTGTTCAGGGCTGCTGTGTGTTCAGGGCTGATGTGTTCAGGGCTGCTGTGTGTTCAGGGCTGATGTGTTCAGGGATGATGTGTTCAGGGCTGCTGTGTGTTCAGGGCTGATGTGTTCAGGGATGCTGTGTGTTCAGGGCTGATGTGTTCAGGGCTGATGTGTGTTCAGGGCTGCTGTGTGTTCAGGGCTGCTGTGTGTTCAGGGCTGGTGTGTGTTCAGGGCTGATGTGTGTTCAGGGATGCTGTGTGTTCAGGGCTGGTGTGTGTTCAGGGATGCTGTGTGTTCAGGGCTGCTGTGTGTTCAGGGCTGATGTGTTCAGGGATGCTGTGTGTTCAGGGCTGATGTGTGTTCAGGGATGCTGTGTGTTCAGGGCTGCTGCGTGTTCAGGGCTGATGTGTGTTCAGGGATGCTGTGTGTTCAGGGCTGGTGTGTGTTCAGGGATGCTGTGTGTTCAGGGCTGCTGTGTGTTCAGGGCTGATGTGTTCAGGGATGCTGTGTGTTCAGGGCTGATGTGTGTTCAGGGACGCTGTGTGTTCAGGGCTGATGTGTTCAGGGCTGCTGTGTGTTCAGGGCTGCTGTGTGTTCAGGGCTGATGTGTTCAGGGCTGCTGTGTGTTCAGGGCTGATGTGTTCAGGGATGATGTGTTCAGGGCTGCTGTGTGTTCAGGGCTGATGTGTTCAGGGATGCTGTGTGTTCAGGGCTGATGTGTTCAGGGCTGATGTGTGTTCAGGGCTGCTGTGTGTTCAGGGCTGCTGTGTGTTCAGGGCTGGTGTGTGTTCAGGGCTGATGTGTGTTCAGGGATGCTGTGTGTTCAGGGCTGGTGTGTGTTCAGGGATGCTGTGTGTTCAGGGCTGCTGTGTGTTCAGGGCTGATGTGTTCAGGGATGCTGTGTGTTCAGGGCTGATGTGTGTTCAGGGATGCTGTGTGTTCAGGGCTGCTGCGTGTTCAGGGCTGATGTGTGTTCAGGGATGCTGTGTGTTCAGGGCTGGTGTGTGTTCAGGGATGCTGTGTGTTCAGGGCTGCTGTGTGTTCAGGGCTGATGTGTTCAGGGATGCTGTGTGTTCAGGGCTGATGTGTGTTCAGGGATGCTGTGTGTTCAGGGCTGCTGCGTGTTCAGGGCTGATGTGTTCAGGGATGCTGTGTGTTCAGGGCTGATGTGTTCAGGGCTGATGTGTTCAGGGCTGCTGTGTGTTCACGGCTGCTGTGTGTTCAGGGCTGATGTGTGTTCAGGGCTGATGTGTTCAGGGCTGATGTGTTCAGGGATGCTGTGTGTTCAGGGATGCTGTGTGTTCAGGGATGCTGTGTGTTCAGGGCTGATGTGTGTTCAGGGTTGCTGTGTGTTCAGGGCTGATGTGTTCAGGGCTGATGTGTTCAGGGATGCTGTGTGTTCAGGGATGCTGTGTGTTCAGGGATGCTGTGTGTTCAGGGCTGCTGTGTTCAGGGCTGATGTGTTCAGGGCTGATGTGTTCAGGGCTCAGGGTTCAGGGCTGCTGTGTGTTCAGGGCTGCTGTGTGTTCAGGGCTGCTGTGTTCAGGGCTGCTGTGTGTTCAGGGCTGCTGTGTGTTCAGGGATGCTGTGTGTTCAGGGCTGATGTGTTCAGGGCTGCTGTGTTCAGGGCTGCTGTGTGTTCAGGGATGCTGTGTGTTCAGGGCTGATGTGTTCAGGGCTGATGTGTTCAGGGCTCAGGGTTCAGGGATGAGCTTGTTGGACCAGTGCTCCCTGGTCTTCTTGATCACATGATTGAGCTGTTTGGCCAGATGATGCCAAGCTGTGCTAATTAGGGCTGTAAAACCAGACCAGTGTGTGTGTGTGTCTGTGTGTGCGCGTGTGTTAATCCTCCAGAATACACAGTAATGATTGTGTAATAAGTGGGTAACTAAGTGGTAATAACAAACAAAACCCGGATAACAGAATAACAGGATCTGGAGCAGCTGAGTTGTAATGATTGGAGACCAACGTGGGTAACTTTTCAGTTGTAACTCATATATTTAACATTTGCAAAACAGCACTGCCAAACCCTAAATAAATGTCACATGACCTAGGGGGAACGGATGTTGCCAAAATTAACAAAACAAACTAGAACCAAAAGGACAATCTACATAACTAACTGAGATTAATGCTGGTAACTTATATTAGGAAATCAAACCCTGTCTAACTACAGTGAGGAGCGGTCAGGTAACTGACCACAAGAACAATAACATAACATCCTGCCTGCCTGGGGCCTCATTTATCATTGAGGTACGCCTTCTTTTACACGGTCTTTTTCGCGAGTTCAGGCGTACGCCAATTGCCCCCCCCACATTGCGATTTATCAAGCCGAAAGGGCGGAAATTTAGTCGCCTTTCTCCGCGCTTTTGTAGGACACCTCTCAAGTTGTCGTACCGATTTACACGGTGTTCTACGCCCTCTTTGAACACAGGGGGAACTGGCGACGCAGGTGGTGCGTCGGTGAATTACTATGTTTGACGGAGAGAATAAGAGCGACAGTTCATGAACGCACAATCATGTAGGCTAATAGCCCAATTCAGCACTAACATATATCGCAATGCAAGATTAGACGTACCGGCTCATTAATGGTCCGATATGGATTTGTTCCCCAAACTGAAGCTATGCGCTGTCCCAAACCTTTCCGCGCTATATGTCACACACCTAATGCAGGCACTCCATCAAACGGCAATAATTGACCAATTAGATTGTCATTAATATGTGATCATGTGGACCTGTTTGCTCTTTGGTAAGCATATAAATGACAGTCCTCCTGTGCGTAATGCGAGCCTAAATGAATCCGGCGCTACTCGGCCTAGCCGAGATAGAACTCCAAAGAGGTGACGGCGATGGCGACTGCACCCACATAAGGGCACCATCAGTGAATGAATACGTCTATGTGAATCGCTAAAATGTGCACACTAGAAATACCCAAATCATATGTGACATGCTCATCACAAGTGTAGTGGCACGGTGGCCTGGCTCCACGCATGACTCATCCATCCTGGCGCACAGCAGGGTAGGGGCTAGACTGGAGGCAGGCGCTGCGCGTGACGGCTGGCTTGGTGTGTGCATAGCCAAGATACATATTCTTTGTCTTATTTACTTTTAATCTTTATTAGCATTTTCCATCCATACAACGACAATACAATAAAACATAAAAACCTACAATAACAGCTTATGGGTACATCCATCCATGCAGCTTTTTTTTCTTACTCAAATATGACAATTTTAATATTAGTGGTATCATCACACTTCCTTCTATAATCCATCCATTTTTCCCATCTCCCTTCAAACTTTCCTTCCTGCATCCTCAATGCATGCGTGAACCTCTCCCTAACATACATCTCCTCCACAACACCCAGCCACTGCTCCTTGGTTGGGCGTTCCACCTTATACCAAGCCCTCGTTATTGTCTTTTTACTAGCAACCAATAGTACTTTCACTAGGTATCTGTCCCCTCCTTGTACATCATCCCGTGTTATGTTTGCCAAGATATATATTCAAAGCTGATAAGAAGGTGGAGGTCGTGGCGCTGGATGTAGAGGCTGCAACCGGCGGGGGCACGACCGTCAGGTCAAGGACCACTGCAGACTCCCCCTCCTCTGAGTCCCACCCCACGTCAGAGTCTGGAGAAACAATTTCAATCATTTTCTTTGAGTTTGTCTGTGAACTTGATTATGCATTAAACATTTCATTGTGCAGCCATATTCATTTGATATGTTTTTCTGTTGGCAGTCAAATAAATGCTGTGATTTACCGGGTGATTTAGATGAGTCTTAATTTCCCAGAGGGGAAAATGTTTAATGTGTTCTAACATTATGAAGTGGTCATCTGCGTTATTGTTCCCTGTTTTTGGTCCTAATTTAATCATAGCCTACCACAGAATGTTTGCTTTCCTCACAGCCACATGTTACAGTATGTCCGTGTATGCCAAATCCTAGATGCACAACACGTAGCTAAACTAGGCTACTAAGCTGTAGGAGCAATCAGACAAATGTAGGCTATTAATACCTTCCGAAGAGGATTGCCTTCCTCGCGTGGACCTCACCAACTAGCACATGCACCTCCGTCTCCGAAAAGTTCCTCTTTTTCCCCCTTCGTTCCATGTTTCAATGTCCCGCCTGGGTGCTCCACGCTAGCCTTTTAAGCCGATTCCTTCCGGGAAACCACGTTTGGCCACTCATGGTTTTGACCATATATGGTTGGATTTGGGCGTGGAGAGGGCGGAACACGGGGCGCGTGCGCGTACGCTCTATTCTCCGCCAGTCTCGGATTTCCCGTGCAGAAAAGGGCGTACGACCTTTTTGATAGATCCGAAAAGCGTGTATATATTCTCGTCGTACGCTACATTTCGCATTTTCCGCGTTTTCGTCGTACGCCCTCTTTTACACCGGAATTTACACGCTCTTTGATAAATGAGGCCCCAGGTGTGAATCATGGATGTATTAATAGAACTGGATACAGCCACTCCATTCACTGGCCGCTATCAACAATGAAGGCCTATTGAACCGCGCCATCTTGGCAAATTTGTAGTCATTTGACTATTTCCGGTGACTTTTGACTTGCGCAGTTGAGCTTCTCTGGCCGACGCGCGTCCACGAAAAAGTTCACATTTATCTGAAATGTAAACGCACGTTCTCGGCTCTCCCCGCTTTGATTTAGCAATGAAAACCGGCTTGCATATTAACCTGTTTTTGTCAAATATATCAATTGGAGAAATTATTTTTTCATCCAGGCATCTTAGTTTTAACAGGTTAAATATAACTGAACATGTTTCGTTTGCTAGTAGATGGTATTCATTCCGTTCGCGATAACGTTATTGCAGCCAGGCTAAATTCCTCCAGGGAGCCAGTGACAGGCGAGTTGAAGAGCTTCACTCCCCGCCAGCAGGAGCTTTGGCCGCGGCTACCGCATCTCGGATAACCCGCTGAGTTCCTGGCTGCTATTTCACACTCGCCCTTGATCAATCCCAATACCGATCCATGGTAATAATGAATCAATCGTTCAGATCAGATCGGAAGTGCTGCATGCATGTTACAACATCATTGTTAGCTTTATTAACATAACCATAGCCTACATTTATCTCTCTAACGTTAGGCTATCCATCTTACACCAGTCGGCCATTCGATAGCTGGAAGCGGTCAACGCCAACGTTGACTGAAAACACCCAAACTCAGTGTATCGTTTCATCTTCATGCTACACATCAACTCCTTTACATTGTATGTGAATAAATTCCTGTTATTCTAAAAATATCCCATTTCTGTCCATTCCTGGAAAAGGCTAATAATTGCTGTCAAATGATCACTCCAGTTTATCACCGTATCCCACTACCATTTCAACTATGCACAGGAGGTTGTCTTGTGGTCATTTTCATTAAAAATGATTAGCCTGATCAGTTTGTTGTATGTATTAAGCCCTTTTTGAGCGGTATGCTTGTATTAATAGCTTATAGCTTGCCATACTCACCAACCTTGGGACCTCAGAAATAGGGAGCATTTCCAAACCAAATTGCGGGGGGGGGGGGCATTAAAAGCATTACAAATTAGACATTAAAAGCATTAAAACGAAATGTGAAACATTATATATATATATATATATATATATATATATATATATATGTGTGTGTATGGAGCAATTGTTTTTAATGTCCGACTTTTGTCTGTGCTGTTCAGTAAATGTGCATCTGTCCTAATTTATTGTAGCCTATCTACTACACAACCTAGTTCAAATTTATGAATCTCCCGCGGCGTGATCATTTCCAAACCAAATTGCGGGGGGGGGGGGGGGGGGGGCATTAAAAGCATTACAAATTAGACATTAAAAGCATTAAAACGAAATGTGAAACAGCATGACAACATACATATTCCTTGATTATTTGTATGCTGTGTTGTCCCGTCTGAGTTTGTCCTGTTCGTGATTGGTCTCGTGTTCCCACTCGATAGGCTTGCACCTTGACGTTGGTGAGTGGGCTTTAAACCAAGACGGGCTGTATGTGTATGTGTGTATGTATGTGGTTTGTGTGTCATATTCTATTATTGAAATGTAATAACAGAAACAGTGTGCCTCCTCTTATCCTCACAGCTCAAGCCATTTTTAGGAGACCAGTTCACACCTCAACCAGACCTGCTGCTGTTTAGGACCTGCTTTAAGCCCTTTTTTGTGGTGTCCGTTTTCTGTGTTCTGTGTCAAGTAAGCCAACCCACCTTCAATGCAGTGTAGCCTCCACATTTGAATGGTTACAGCAGTCTTGTCGTCTACAAGCAACAGTCTCTGGCTTTGCATGGCAATTTATGTAGTATCATCCGAGTTCTACAAATGCTGTACTTTTTTGTACTGTAAGTAACCCCTCAATTATTCAATTTTACTGGGGAGCAGTGACCATAGCCTACTTGCCAACCCTCCTGACTTCCGCGGGAGATTCATAAATTTGAACTAGGTTGTGTAGTAGATAGATAGGCTACAATAAATTAGGACAGATGCACATTTACTGAACAGCACAGACAAAAGTCGGACATTAAAAACAATTGCTCCATACACACATATATATATATATAATGTTTCACATTTCGTTTTAATGCTTTTAATGTCTAATTTGTAATGCTTTTAATGCCCCCCCCCCCCCGCAATTTGGTTTGGAAATGCTCCCTATTTCTGAGGTCCCAAGGTTGGTGAGTATGGCAAGCTATAAGCTATTAATACAAGCATACCGCTCAAAAAGGGCTTAATACATACAACAAACTGATCAGGCTAATCATTTTTTAATGAAAATGACCACAAGACAACCTCCTGTGCATAGTTGAAATGGTAGTGGGATACGGTGATAAACTGGAGTGATCATTTGACAGCAATTATTAGCCTTTTCCAGGAATGGACAGAAATGGGATATTTTTAGAATAACAGGAATTTATTCACATACAATGTAAAGGAGTTGATGTGTAGCATGAAGATGAAACGATACACTGAGTTTGGGTGTTTTCAGTCAACGTTGGCGTTCACCGCTTCCAGCTATCGAATGACCGACTGGTGTAAGATGGATAGCCTAACGTTAGAGAGATAAATGTAGGCTATGGTTATGTTAATAAAGGTAACAATGATGTTGTAACATGCATGCAGCACTGCCGATCTGATCTGAACGATTGATTCATTGTTACCATGGATCGGTATTGGGATTGATCAAGGGCGAGTGTGAAATAGCAGCCAGGAACTCAGCGGGTTATCCGAGATGCGGTAGCCGCGGCCAAAGCTCCTGTTGGCGGGGAGTGAAGCTCTTCAACTCGCCGGTCACTGGCTCCCTGGAGGAATTTAGCCTGGCTGCAATAACGTTATCGCGAACGGAATGAATACCATCTACTAGCAAACAAAACATGTTCAATTATATTTAACCTGTTAAAACTAAGATGCCAGGATCAAAAAATAATTTCTCCAATTGATATATTTGATCAAAACAGGTTAATATGCAAGCCGGTTTTCATTGCTAAATCAAAGCGGGGAGAGCCGAGAGAGCCGGGAACGCGCGTCTACATTTCAGATAAATGTGAACTTTTTCGTGGACGCGCGTCGGCCAGAGAAGCTCAACTGCGCAAGTCAAAAGTCACCGGAAATAGCCAAGTGACTACAAATCTAGCCAAGATGGCGCGGTTCAATAGGCCTTCACTTTAGATTTCGAATCCTGGGGGCTTGGTGTGAATAGACCAAGAACAATAACACAACATCCTGCCTGGGGCCTCATTTATCATTGAGGTACGCCTTCTTTTACACGGTCTTTTTCGCGATTTCAGGCGTACGCCATTTTCCCCCCCCACATTGCGATTTATCAAGCCGAAAGGGCGGAAATTTAGTCGCCTTTCTCCGCGCTTTTGTACGACACCTCTCAAGTTGTCGTACCGATTTACACGGTGTTCTACGCCCTTTTGAACACAGGGGGAACTGGCGACGCAGGTGGTGCGTCGGTGAATTACTATGTTTGACGGAGAGAATAAGAGCGACAGTTCATGAACGCACAATCATGTAGGCTAATAGCCCAATTCGGCACCAACATATATCGCAATGCTAGATTAGACGTGTCCTCTAACCGGCTCATTCATGGTCCGATATGGATTTGTTCCCCAAACTGAACCTATATGCGCTGTCCCAAACCTTTCCGCGCTATATGTCACACACCTAATGCAGGCACTCCATCAAACGGCAATAATTGACCAATTAGATTGTCATTAATATGTGATCATGTGGACCTGTTTGCTGTTTGGTAAGCATATAAATGACAGTCCTCCTGTGCGTAATGCGAGCCTAAATGAATCCGGCGCTACTCGGCCTACTGGCCGAGATAGAACTCCAAAGAGGTGACGGCGATGGCGACTGCACCCACATAAAATGTCTCCCTGAAATCCCTGTGGTGTTATGGGATTTATCAGTACCGGTCATCTCCAAGGATGCCACTACGCTTATGCTCTCGCGAGATTTACCCTTCAGAGAATTGCACAATACGTTTGAGCTACAACCGGTAAATCGAACAGACGCGCCCGACTGCTAACGGTCTTCTTCCCAGAGCTCTCCCTATTACAGTTTACTGGGACGCCTCCTCTGTGACCTTAAGAGAGAGAGGCACCCGCTCGTATACCACTCTGGTTCACGACCGCTCTGTTCCTTATTGACAGCTGTTACGTGTCGGGTTAGGATGATTAGCAATATTATTTACTGCAAGGGAGTATTATCACACTGAGTCTAGAATCAACCTTTAAAGAGCTTGAGATGTTATGCCTGGACAGCTTAATTATTTACATTACAGGAATAATAATGATGAATGAAAACTCAGTCCCTTTAGAGGAAATTTTAATGAATTAAATGATTAAAATGGTTATACAAATTTAATGATTAACTGATCATACAAGTCTTACTTGTTACACATTGCCAGCCACCAAGAGCGCACAATTGAGCACAGCAATAACACTTTGATGAAAATAATAAACCACATCAGTACTAACCTTATGATCAAAATACAAAACATATTAATTTTATGTATACCTATACATTCTAAATGGTAATTATGTGTCCTGTCCTATATATATAATAAGAATTTATCCTGCCAATGAACCTATGATTAAATGACACACAATTAGTAATATAAACTTCACCTTAAAACTCTATTCAATCAACAATATGCAAACATGGAAAACCCGTTATACCGTGATCGAGAGTAAAAGAATGGGATGTTTAGTGGCGCAAAGAACACCTGGCCATGGTACTCGCTTTCACCACAGAACACAATTCTCACCCAGGCGCGGCCCCTCCGGAACGGAAGGGGATGTTGGTCGTGTCGCAACGGCTGCTGCAAAGTCTGGTTTTCTCTGCAAAGAGGAGACGGAGACAGCCCGTCGGAACGCCGTGGATGTAGAACTGGGAGAGTCTTTCAGTCGGAACGTCTGCTTCGGGAGGGTCGGGAGAGGCTCGCGGGCAGTGTAGACATCTCATCTGACTAACAGTCAAATCTTCCTTATATACCCCATGCTCGCCTTCGAGAACCTTCGAATCAACCGGTGAATCTTCAGCCTCACCATATTTGGAAGCCACCATTTTGTCCCATCTCAGCATGCCGCCAATGGAAAGTCCCCAAGCCACCTCTTGTACACGTGATCGTATCATGCCTTTTGTAACAGTACTTAGACCTCCAGAGGGACTCTCACATGAGAAACATCCCTCTGAAAGTCACTCATTGTACCTTTAAACAGTCAGTTTGTAGAATGTTCAGTTCATAGGCCTACAGTGTCATGAGGCCAAAAGTGCGCACGCACCCTCAGCCTCTGTGTGTACAGCGTAGCACCAGGCAGGCAGTTGCTCCACATCACATCCCACTTCCTCCCTCCAAACCTTTCACCACTTGAGCTCTAAGCAAAACTCTAAAGGGTTACGACAGTTCACGGGCATATGTAAAACATACATACTGTATTCTCCTTCTAAAGTTAAAATCTTTCAATTCTTTCACAATATTACTTTCAAACAAATCATTTCTTATGACTAAACTTAAACACATTTCTATTACATCTTAAAAATATAATTTATGTACTTGTAACATGTGTATATTTGCTCTTTCATTGTTCTGAGTCTGCGTGTGTGTGCGTCTGAGTGTCTGCCTGTGTGTGTGTCCATGGTTTTCTCCTACCTTCCATGTTGCTTTGTCTTTATTCTTTACTGTAAGCGTGTTAGCACAGCATATCAAGCACTTTTCAACGGATCAGATTAGCATTCAGCACGGATGAGCACAGTCGACAGATCAGGTTCGCGTCCATCAAGGTGTTACACGTAAGAATCTGTTAACCTCCGTATGGCGGTTATGCACTCTTCTGTCCCAGCAGGCCCAGGGGCCGCAGCCGGGAGGTCGATCATACTCTGCTCTGTACTTCCCTCTCCTATGAGGCCTACGCTAACAGGCCTAGTGATCTCAACAGGGAGGTCGATCATACTTGGCCCTGTGAATCCCTCTCCTGTGAGGCCTACGAAAGGATCTCTGGAAAAACCTCTACTGACAGGGTCCTGTCCCATATTCGAGTAACTCAGAAGAGCGGCCTCAATGCTGTGGGGATCAATGGGGGTGTACTGGGGGTCAAGTGATCCAAAGGTCCAGTTTGGCTGCTCTGGCTCTTGTTTAATCTCAGCTTGCCCTGGTTCTGGCTGGGCCTCAGTCTTAATTACCTTACTCAATCTCCTTGCTTGTGCCTCTCTGTTCCTTTCCTCCAAAACGACTGACCTCTCTTGCTTAGTCATTTTCCTCCAATCTGATGTAGGGATCCTGACATGAAACTTCTTCTTATCCGCTTTAACTAACCTTTTCTTTCCTTCGTCTGATACCCCTGTCTCCCTACTGGGGGTACTGACCATAGGTTGAATACTAACGGTTGAATCCCAAGCAGGCGAACCTGTGGTTTTGGCTGCCAGGTCGACAATTCATAAGGGCATCATCAGTGAATGAATACGTCTATGTGAATCGCAAAAATGTGCACACTATAAATACCCAAATCATATGTGACGCCGACATGCTCATCACAAGTGTAGTGGCACGGTGGCCTGGCTCCACGCATGACTCATTCATCCTGGCGCACAGCAGGGTAGGGGCTAGACTGGAGGCAGGCGCTGCGCGTGACGGCTGGCTTGGTGTGTGCATAGCCAAGATACATATTCTTTGTCTTTTTTACTTTAATCTTTATTAGCATTTTCCATCCATACAACGACAATACCATAAAACATAAAAACTTACAATAACAGCTTATGGGTACTTCCATCCATGCAGCTTTTTTTTCTTACTCAAATATGACAATTTTAATACTAGTGGTATCATCACACTTCCTTCTATAATCCATCCATTTTTCCCATCTCCCTTCAAACTTTCCTTCCTGCATCCTCAATGCATAAATAAATCTCATAAATCTCCTCCACAACACCCACCACTGCTCCTTGGTTGGGGGTTCCACCTTATACCAAGCCCTCATTATTGTCTTTTTACTAGCAACCAATAGTACTTTCACTAGGTATCTGTCCCCTCCTTGTACATCATTCTGTTATGTTTGCCAAGATGTATATTCAAAGCTGATAAGAAGGTGGAGGCCGGCGCGCTGGAGGTGGAGGCACTGGAGGTCGTGGCGCTGGATGTAGAGGCTACAACTCGCGGGGGCACGACCGTCAGGTCAAGGACCACTGCAGACTCCCCCTCCTCTGAGTCCCACCCCACGTCAGAGTCTGGAGAAACAATTTCAATCATTTTCTTTGAGTTTGTCTGTGAACTTGATTATGCATTAAACATTTCATTGTGCAGCCATATTCATTTGATATGTTTTTCTGTTGGCAGTCAAATAAATGCTGTGATTTACCGGGTGATTTAGATGAGTCTTAATTTCCCAGAGGGGAAAATGTTTAATGTGTTCTAACATTATGAAGTGGTCATCTGCGTTATTGTTCCCTGTTTTTGGTCCTAATTTAATCATAGCCTACCACAGAATGTTTGCTTTCCTCACAGCCACATGTTACAGTATGTCCGTGTATGCCAAATCCTAGATGCACAAAACGTAGCTAAAGTAGGCTACTAAGCTGTAGGAGCAAACAGACAAAGGTAGGCTATTAATACCTTCCGAAGAGGATTGTCTTCCTCGCGTGGACCTCACCAACAAGCACATGCACCTCCGTCTCCGAGAAGTTCCTCTTCTTAGCTCTTCGTTCCATGTTTCATTGTCCCGCCTGGGTGCTCCACGCTAGCTTTTTAAGCCGGTTCCTTCCGGGAAACCACGTTTGGCCACTCATGGTTTTGACCATATATGGTTGGATTAGGGCGTGGCGAGGGCGGAACACGGGGCGCGTGCGCGTACGCTCTCTTCTCCGCCAGTCTCGGATTTCGGAGCGTACGACATTTTTGATAGATCCGAAAAGCGTGTAAATATTCTCGTCGTACGCTACATTTCGCATTTTCCGCGTTTTCGTCGTACGCCCTCTTTTACACCAGAATTTACACGCTCTTTGATAAATGAGGCCCCTGGTGTGAATAGACCAAGAACAATAACACAACATCCTGCCTGCCTGGTGTGAATAGACCAAGAACAATAACACAACATCCTGCCTGGTGTGAATAGACCAAGAACAATAACACAACATCCTGCCTGGTGTGAATAGACCAAGAACAATAACACAACATCCTGCCTGCCTGGTGTGAATAGACCAAGAACAATAACACAACATCCTGCCTGGTGTGAATAGACCAAGAACAATAACACAACATCCGCCTGCCTGGTGTGAATAGACCAAGAACAATAACACAACATCCTGCCTGGGGCCTCATTTATCATTGAGGTACGCCTTCTTTTACACGGTCTTTTTCGCGAGTTCAGGCGTACGCCATTTGCCCCCCCCACATTGCGATTTATCAAGCCGTAAGGGCGAAAATTTAGTCGCCTTTCTCCGCGCTTTTGTAGGACACCTCTCAGCTTGTCGTACCGATTTACACGGTGTTCTACGCCCTTCTTGAACACAGGGGGAACTGGCGACGCAGGTGGTGCGTCGGTGAATTACTATGTTTGACGGAGAGAATAAGAGCGACAGTTCATGAACGCACAAACATGTAGGCTAATAGCCCAATTCAGCACAAACATATATCGCAATGCAAGATTAGACGTGTCCTCTAACCGGCTCATTCATGGTTCGATATGGATTTGTTCCCCAAACTGAACCTATGCGCTGTCCCAAACCCTTCCGCGCTATATGTCACACACTTAATGCAGGCACTCCATCAAACGCAAATCATTGACAAATTAGATTGTCATTAATATGTGATCATGTGGACCTGTTTGCTGTTTGGTAAGCATATAAATGACAGTCCTCCTGTGCGTAATGCGAGCCTAAATGAATCCGGCGCTACTCGGCCTACTGGCCGAGATAGAACTCCAAAGAGGTGACGGCGATGGCGACTGCACCCACATAAGGGCACCATCAGTGAATGAATACGTCTATGTGAATCGCAAAAATGTGCACACTATAAATACCCAAATCATATGTGACGCCGACATGCTCATCACAAGTGTAGTGGCACGGTGGCCTGGCTCCACGCATGACTCATTCATCCTGGCGCACAGCAGGGTAGGGCTAGACTGGAGGCAGGCGCTGCGCGTGACGGCTGGCTTGGTGTGTGCATAGCCAAGATACATATTCTTTGTCTTTTTTACTTTAATCTTTATTAGCATTTTCCATCCATACAACGACAATACCATAAAACATAAAAACTTACAATAACAGCTTATGGGTACTTCCATCCATGCAGCTTTTTTTTCTTACTCAAATATGACAATTTTAATACTAGTGGTATCATCACACTTCCTTCTATAATCCATCCATTTTTCCCATCTCCCTTCAAACTTTCCTTCCTGCATCCTCAATGCATAAATAAATCTCATAAATCTCCTCCACAACACCCACCACTGCTCCTTGGTTGGGGGTTCCACCTTATACCAAGCCCTCATTATTGTCTTTTTACTAGCAACCAATAGTAATTTCACTGGGTATCTGTCCCCTCCTTGTACATCATTCTGTTATGTTTGCCAAGATGTATATTCAAAGCTGATAAGAATGAGAACCAGTCAAGACCCCACCACAAAATGAGGACCCAAGCCCTCAGCCCCCTCCCGGTCATGAGGTTTACCAGCGGGGCCAAAGGGCCCACACTGAGGTCATGCGCCAGCTATGAAGACACAAACAAGTAAGGTTCACATTTCTACCATTTTATTGTCTGTTGGTGGGTGACTGTGTGAGGTGTGTGAGTGCGTTTGTGAGTGAATGTGTGAGGTCCGTGAGTGTGGTAGTGAGTGACTGTGTGAGGTCCTTGAGTGTGGTAGTGAGTGACTGTGTGAGGTCCGTGAGTGTGGTAGTGAGTGACAGTGTGAGGTCCGTGACAGCATGTGTGAGGGAATGAAGTGCAGTGAGGATGTCCTGTTGGCTCTGGTGGTGTAGTGTGGTGACCTCCACCAACTGCTGCACAACTGCCCCACAACTGCCCCAATCCCTTCTGCCATTTCCCTCTGGGCCTCTAGGGTCATGAGCCTCCAGCACAGCGTCTGATAGGAAGCCCAGCCCTCAGGGAACCTTGAGGCAGGGACGCTGGCAGCCGGAGGTGGAGGCGTGGGCGGTGGAGACGGAGGCGCTGGAGATGGCACTGGAGGTGGAGGCTGGTGCGCTGGATGTAGAGGCTGCAACCGGCGGGGGCACGACCGTCAGGTCAAGGACCACTGCAGACTCCCCCTCCTCTGAGTCCCACCCCACGTCAGAGTCTGGAGAAACAATTTCAGTCATTTTCTTTGAGTTTGTCTGTTAACTTGATTATGCATTAAACATTTTATTGTGTAGCCATATTCAATTGATATGTTTTTCTGTTGGCAGCCAAATAAATGCTTAAGTGTGATTTCCCGGGTGATTTAGATGAGAGTCTAAATTTCCCAGAGGGGAAAATGTTTCATGTGGTCTAACATTATGAAGTGGTCATCTGTGTTATCGTTCCCTGTTTTTGGTCCTAAATCATTCATAGCCTACCACAGAATGTGTGGAATGTTTGCTTTCCTCACACATAATACAGCATGTCCGTGTAGCCTACGCCAAATACAGGATGCACCAAACATACAGTAGGCTACCTAAACTAGGAGCAATCAGACAAATGTAGGCTCGTACAAATAGCTTACCTTCCGAAGATGATTTTCTTTCCTCGCGTGGACCTCACCAACAAGCACATGCACCTCCGTCTCCGAAAGGTTTCTCTTCTTTCCGCGTTTTTCCATAAACGTATTTATCTGTCCCTATGCTCCACGCTATATTATGTCGGTTCCTTCCGGGGTATCCCCGTTGTGCCGTCATAGTTTTGACCATATATGGTTGGATTTGGGCGTGGAGAGGGCGGAACACGGGGCGCGTGCGCGTACGCTCTCTTCCCCGCCCGTCTCGGATTTCTCGTGCAGAAAAGGGCATACGACTTTTTTGATAGATCCGAAAAGCGTGTAAATATTCTCGTCGTACGCTACATTGTGCATTTTCCGCGTTTTCGTCGTACGCCCTCTTTTACACCTGAATTTACACGCTCTTTGATAAATGAGGCCCCTGGTGTGAATAGACCAAGAACAATAACACAACATCCTGCCTGGTGTGAATAGACCAAGAACAATAACACAACATCCTGCCTGGGGCCTCATTTATCATTGAGGTACGCCTTCTTTTACACGGTCTTTTTCGCGAGTTCAGGCGTACGCCATTTGCCCCCCCCACATTGCGATTTATCAAGCCGTAAGGGCGAAAATTTAGTCGCCTTTCTCCGCGCTTTTGTAGGACACCTCTCCAGTTGGCGTACCGATTTACACGGTGTTCTACGCC
Organism: Borostomias antarcticus; assembly: GCF_949987555.1. Classification (NCBI taxonomy): domain Eukaryota; kingdom Metazoa; phylum Chordata; class Actinopteri; order Stomiiformes; family Stomiidae; genus Borostomias; species Borostomias antarcticus. The sequence continues at coordinate 111,610 of NW_028176334.1, forward strand.
CTTCTTGAACACAGGGGGAACTGGCGACGCCGGTGGTGCGTCGGTGAATTACTATGTTTGACGGAGAGAATAAGAGCGACAGTTCATGAACGCACAATCATGTAGGCTACTAGGCCAATTCAGCACAAACATATATCGCAATGCAAGATTAGACGTGTCCTCTAACCGGCTCATTCATGCTCCGATATGGATTTGTTCCCCAAAATGAACCTATGCGCTGTCCCAAACCTTTCCGCGCTATATGTCACACACCTAATGCAGGCACTCCATCAAACGGCAATAATTGACCAATTAGATTGTCATTAATATGTGATCATGTGGACCTGTTTGCTCTTTGGTAAGCATATAAATGACAGTCCTCCTGTGCGTAATGCGAGCCTAAATGAATCCGGCGCTACTCGGCCTACTAGCCGAGATAGAACTCCAAAGAGGTGACGGCGATGGCGACTGCACCCACATAAGGGCACCATCAGTGAATGAATACGTCTATGTGAATCGCTAAAATGTGCACACTAGAAATACCCAAATCATATGTGACGCCGACATGCTCATCACAAGTGTAGTGGCACGGTGGCCTGGCTCCACGCATGACTCATCCTGGCGCACAGCAGGGTAGGGCTAGACTGGAGGCAGGCGCTGCGCGTGACGGCTGGCTTGTTGGTGTGTCCATAGCCAAGATACATATTCTTTGTCTTATTTACTTTTAATCTTTATTAGCATTTTCCATCCATACAACGACAATACAATAAAACATAAAAACCTACAATAACAGCTTATGGGTACATCCATCCATGCAGCTTTTTTTTCTTACTCAAATATGACAATTTTAATATTAGTGGTATCATCACACTTCCTTCTATAATCCATCCATTTTTCCCATCTCCCTTCAAACTTTCCTTCCTGCATCCTCAATGCATGCGTGAACCTCTCCCTAACATACATCTCCTCCACAACACCCAGCCACTGCTCCTTGGTTGGGCGTTCCACCTTATACCAAGCCCTCGTTATTGTCTTATTACTAGCAACCAATAGTACTTTCACTAGGTATCTGTCCCCTCCTTGTACATCATCCCGTGTTATGTTTGCCAAGATATATATTCAAAGCTGATAAGAAGGTGGAGGCACTGGAGGCTGCAACTCGCGGGGGCATGACCGTCAGGTCCAGGACCACTGCAGACTCCCCCTCCTCTGAGTCCCACCCCACGTCAGAGTCTGGAGAAACAATTTCAATCATTTTCTTTGAGTTTGTCTGTGAACTTGATTATGCATTAAACATTTCATTGTGCAGCCATATTCATTTGATATGTTTTTCTGTTGGCAGTCAAATAAATGCTGTGATTTACTGGGTGATTTAGATGAGTATTAATCTCCCATGGGGGACAATGTCTAATGTGGTCCAACATTATGAAGTGATCATCTGGGGTTATTGTTACATGTTTGTGGTCCTAAATCAATCATAGCCGGCCACATGATGTTGGGAATGTTTGCTTCACTCGCAGCCACATGTTACAGTAGGCTATGTCCGTGTATGCCCAACCCTAGATGCACAACACGTAGCTAAAGTAGGCTACTAAGCTGTAGGAGCAAACAGACAAACGTAGGCGATTTATACCTTCCGAAGAGGATTGCCTTCCTCACGTGGACCTCACCAACTAGCACATGCACCTCCGTCTCCGAAAAGTTCCTCTTCTTCGCTCTTCGTTCCATGTTTCAATGTACCGCCTGGGTGCTCCACGCTACCTTTTTAAGCCGGTTCCTTCCGGGAAACCACGTTTGTCCACTCACGGTTGTGACCATATATGGTTGGATTAGGGCGTGGAGGGGGCGGAACACGGGGCGCGTGCGCGTACGCTCCCTTCCCCGCCCGTCTCGGATTTACCGTGCAGAAAAGGGCATACGACATTTTTGATAGATCCGAAAAGCGTGTAAATATTCTCGTCGTACGCTACATTGTGCATTTTCCGCGTTTTCGTCGTACGCCCTCTTTTACACCTGAATTTACACGCTCTTTGATAAATGAGGCCCCTGGTGTGAATAGACCAAGAACAATAACACAACATCCTGCCTGGTGTGAATAGACCAAGAACAATAACACAACATCCTGCCTGGTGTGAATAGACCAAGAACAATAACACAACATCCTGCCTGCCTGGTGTGAATAGACCAAGAACAATAACACAACATCCTGCCTGGTGTGAATAGACCAAGAACAATAACACAACATCCTGCCTGGTGTGAATAGACCAAGGCACTCCCTACGTGTGGGTGTATAGAGGCCTCTGTCTGACTACCCCTGGGCCATCTCTGTCTGACTACCCCTGGGCCATCTCTGTCTGACTACCCCTGGGCCATCTCTGTCTGACTACCCCTGGGCCATCTCTGTCTGACTACCCCTGGGCCATCTCTGTCTGACTACCCCTGGGCCATCTCTGCTGTCTGACTACCCCTGGGCCATCTCTGTCTGACTACCCCTGGGCCATCTCTGTCTGACCACCCCTGGGCCATCTCTGTCTGACTACCCCTGGGCCAACTCTGTCTGACTACCCCTGGGCCATCTCTGTCTGACTACCCCTGGGCCATCTCTGTCTGACTACCCCTGGGCCATCTCTGTCTGACTACCCCTGGGCCATCTCTGTCTGACTACCCCTGGGCCATCTCTGTCTGACTACCCCTGGGCCATCTCTGTCTGACTACCCCTGGGCCATCTCTGTCTGACTACCCCTGGGCCATCTCTGCTGTCTGACTACCCCTGGGCCATCTCTGTCTGACTACCCCTGGGCCATCTCTGTCTGACCACCCCTGGGCCATCTCTGTCTGACTACCCCTGGGCCAACTCTGTCTGACTACCCCTGGGCCATCTCTGTCTGACCACCCCTGGGCCATCTCTGTCTGACTACCCCTGGGCCATCTCTGTCTGACTACCCCTGGGCCATCTCTGCTGTCTGACTACCCCTGGGCCAACTCTGTCTGACTACCCCTGGGCCATGGACTAACATTCAAACAACTAACTAACACAGAATAACAACTAAATGGCAGTGAACCCACCAAATGGAGAGAATCAGAGATAGACCACAGAGTGCTTATATAGACTGTGTTTGGGGCGGGGCATGTAGAGCTTATATAGACTGTGTTTGGGGCGGGGCATGTAGAGCTTATATAGACTGTGTTTGGGGCGGGGCATGTAGAGCTTATATAGACTGTGTTTGGGGCGGGGCATGTAGAGCTTATATAGACTGTGTTTGGGGCGGGGCATGTAGAGCTCATATAGACTGTGTTTGGGGCGGGGCATGTAGAGCTTATATAGACTGTGTTTGGGGCGGGGCATGTAGAGCTTATATAGACTGTGTTTGGGGCGGGGCATGTAGAGCTCATATAGACTGTGTTTGGGGCGGGGCATGTAGAGCTTATATAGACTGTGTTTGGGGCGGGGCATGTAGAGCTTATAGACTGTGTTTGGGGCGGGGCATGTAGAGCTCATATAGACTGTGTTTGGGGCGGGGCATGTAGAGCTTATATAGACTGTGTTTGGGGCGGGGCATGTAGAGCTTATATAGACTGTGTTTGGGGCGGGGCATGTAGAGCTTATATAGACTGTGTTTGGGGCGGGGCATGTAGAGCTCATATAGACTGTGTTTGGGGCGGGGCATGTAGAGCTCATATAGACTGTGTTTGGGGCGGGGCATGTAGAGCTTATATAGACTGTGTTTGGGGCGGGGCATGTAGAGCTTATATAGACTGTGTTTGGGGCGGGGCATGTAGAGCTTATATAGACTGTGTTTGGGGAGGGGCATGTAGAGCTTATATAGACTGTGTTTGGGGCGGGGCATGTAGAGCTCATATAGACTGTGTTTGGGGAGGGGCATGTAGAGCTTATATAGACTGTGTTTGGGGCGGGGCATGTAGAGCTTATATAGACTGTGTTTGGGGCGGGGCATGTAGAGCTCATATAGACTGTGTTTGGGGCGGGGCATGTAGAGCTCATATAGACTGTGTTTGGGGCGGGGCATGTAGAGCTTATATAGACTGTGTTTGGGGCGGGGCATGTAGAGCTTATATAGACTGTGTTTGGGGCGGGGCATGTAGAGCTTATATAGACTGTGTTTGGGGCGGGGCATGTAGAGGTTATATAGACTGTGTTTGGGGCGGGGCATGTAGAGCTTATATAGACTGTGTTTGGGGCGGGGCATGTGGAGCTTATATAGACTGTGTTTGGGGCGGGGCATGTAGAGCTCATATAGACTGTGTTTGGGGCGGGGCATGTAGAGCTTATATAGACTGTGTTTGGGGCGGGGCATGTAGAGCTTATATAGACTGTGTTTGGGGCGGGGCATGTAGAGCTCATATAGACTGTGTTTGGGGCGGGGCATGTAGAGCTTATATAGACTGTGTTTGGGGCGGGGCATGTAGAGCTTATATAGACTGTGTTTGGGGCGGGGCATGTAGAGCTTATATACACTGTGTTTGGGGAGGGGCATGTAGAGCTTATATAGACTGTGTTTGGGGCGGGGCATGTGGAGCTTATATAGACTGTGTTTGGGGCGGGGCATGTAGAGCTCATATAGACTGTGTTTGGGGCGGGGCATGTAGAGCTTATATACACTGTGTTTGGGGAGGGGCATGTAGAGCTTATATAGACTGTGTTTGGGGCGGGGCATGTAGAGCTTATATAGACTGTGTTTGGGGCGGGGCATGTAGAGCTTATATAGACTGTGTTTGGGGCGGGGCATGTAGAGCTCATATAGACTGTGTTTGGGGCGGAGCATGTAGAGCGTATATAGACTGTGTTTGGGGCGGGGCATGTAGAGCTCATATAGACTGTGTTTGGGGCGGGGCATGTAGAGCGTATATAGACTGTGTTTGGGGCGGGTCATGTAGAGCTTATATAGACTGTGTTTGGGGCGGGACATGTAGAGCTTATATAGACTGTGTTTGGGGCGGGGCATGTAGAGCTTATATAGACTGTGTTTGGGGCGGGGCATGTAGAGCTCATATAGACTGTGTTTGGGGCGGGGCATGTAGAGCGTATATAGACTGTGTTTGGGGCGGGGCATGTACTGTAAGCTCATATAGACTGTGTTTGGGGCGGGGCATGTAGAGCTTATATAGACTGTGTTTGGGGCGGGGCATGTAGAGCTCATATAGACTGTGTTTGGGGCGGGGCATGTAGAGCTTATATAGACTGTGTTTGGGGCGGGGCATGTAGAGCTTATATAGACTGTGTTTGGGGCGGGGCATGTAGAGCTTATATAGACTGTGTTTCGGGCGGGGCATGTAGAGCTTATATAGACTGTGTTTGGGGCGGGGCATGTAGAGCTTATATAGACTGTGTTTGGGGCGGGGCATGTAGAGCTTATATAGACTGTGTTTGGGGCGGGGCATGTAGAGCTTATATAGACTGTGTTTGGGGCGGGGCATGTAGAGCTTATATAGACTGTGTTTGGGGCGGGGCATGTAGAGCTCATATAGACTGTGTTTGGGGTGGGGCATGTAGAGCTTATATAGACTGTGTTTGGGGCGGGCATGTAGAGCTTATATAGACTGTGTTTGGGGCGGGGCATGTAGAGCTTATATAGACTGTGTTTGGGGCGGGGCATGTAGAGCTCATATAGACTGTGTTTGGGGCGGGGCATGTAGAGCTTATATAGACTGTGTTTGGGGCGGGGCATGTAGAGCTTATATAGACTGTGTTTGGGGCGGGGCATGTAGAGCTTATATAGACTGTGTTTGGGGCGGGGCATGTAGAGCTCATATAGACTGTGTTTGGGGCGGGGCATGTGATTGAACAGCAGGTGGAGTGGAAGTGGTGAGTGGGGAGGATTGACAGCTGCAGGCCGGCGCTGCAACAGGATTGGGTGACCTTCTGAGTGACCTTCTGAGTGACCTTCTGAGTGACTGAGTAGGACATAAACAGAACACAGAAAGACACCACACCCATCTCACACACACACACACACACACACACACACACACACACACACACACACACACACACACATCTCACACACACACACACACACACATCACACACACACACACCCATCTCACACACACACACGCAATACATGTACATTTATACCTACATACACCCATACTTACGTATTACGTAACAGCGTGTGTGTATGCGTGTTTGTGTGCGTGTGAGTATGTGTGTGTGTGTGTGTGTAGGTGTGTGTTTTCCTGCTCGAATACCCATCAACAGGAGTGTATTGTGTTTGTTTGTTTGTTTTTGTTTGTGAGGGTACATGAAGGGGATTGACTCAAACACACGATGAATACTATTGATCCAGACGGGGCTGTGCACATGCTGCCCGCCAGAGGGACTTTGGTGTGTGTGTGTGTGTGTGTCTGTGTGTGTGTGTGTGTGTCTGTGTGTGTGTGATTGTGTAACATTAGCTACTTGACCCAATGTTGCAGTTGCCATGGTGAAACTCCAGCTTCTAAGATATCCACGACCATGCATACACACACACACACACACACACACACACACACACACACACACACACACACACACACACACTCAGCCAGTGCAACAGCCAGTGCAACAGCCAGATGTAATCTGTGAATCCTCATGATTGGATGTCATTATGTTGCAGTGTTCTCCACTCCAGCTCCATCATGAGATACACATGAATAATAAACAGACTGATTGACACACACACACACACACACACACACTTTATCTGTGTGTAACATTCTCTTGTGCGTGAGAAACACACTATCACACAAACCCTAAGTAGCAGAGGAGAGGAGAGAGGAGTATAGGAGAGGAGAGGAGGAGGAGAAGAGAGGAAGGGAGAGGAGAAGAAGGGAGAGGAGAGGATAGGAGAGGAGGAGAGGAGATGAGAGGAAGGGAGAGGAGAGGAGATGAGGAGAGGAAGGGAGAGGAGAGGAGATGAGGAGAGGAAGGGAGAGGAGATGAGAGGAGAGGAAGGGAGAGGAGATGAGGAGAGGAGGATAGGAGATGAGAGGAAGGGAGAGGAGATGAGAGGAAGGGAGAGGAGATGTGAGGAGAGGAGATGAGAGGAAGGGAGAGGAGAGGAGATGAGGAGAGGAAGGGAGAGGAGATGAGAGGAAGGGAGAGGAGATGTGAGGAGAGGAAGGGAGAGGAGAGGATAGAAGAGGAGGAGTGAAGATGAGAGGAGAGGACGAGAGGAGGATAGGAGAGGAGGAGGTGAGAGGAAGGGAGAGGAGGATAGGAGATGAGGAGAGGAAGGGAGAGGAGGATAGGAGATGAGGAGAGAAGATGAGAGGAGAGGACGAGAGGAGGATAGGAGAGGAGGAGGAGATGAGGAGAGGAAGGGAGAGGATAGGAGATGAGGAGAGGAAGGGAGAGGAGAGAATGAGAAGATAGGAGAGGAGGAGAGAGGAAGGGAGATGAGAGGAGGAGAGGAAGGGAGAGGAGAGGAGGAGAGGAAGGGAGAGGAGAGAATGAGAGGATAGGAAAGGAGGAGAGAGGAAGGGAGATGAGAGGAGGAGAGGAAGGAAGAGGAGAGAATGAGAGGATAGGAAAGGAGGAGAGAGGAAGGGAGATGAGAGGAGGAGAGGAAGGGAGAGGAGAGGAGGAGAGGAAGGGAGAGGAGAGAATGAGAGGATAGGAAAGGAGGAGAGAGGAAGGGAGATGAGAGGAGGAGAGGAAGGAAGAGGAGAGAATGAGAGGATAGGAGAGGAGGAGAGAGGAAGGGAGAGGAGAGGAGGAGAGGAAGGGAGAGGAGAGAATGAGAGGATAGGAGAGGAGGAGAGAGGAAGGGAGAGGAGAGGAGGAGAGGAAGGGAGAGGAGAGAATGAGAGGATAGGAGAGGAAGGGAGAGGAGAGAATGAGAGGATAGGAGAGGAGGAGAGAGGAAGGGAGAGGAGAGGAGAGGGGATGAAGGGAGAGGAGAGAATGAGAGGATAGGAGAGGAGGAGAGAGGAAGGGAGAGGAGAGAATGAGAGGATAGGAGAGGAGGAGAGAGGAAGGGAGGTGAGAGGAGAGGGGAGGAAGGGAGAGGGTCGAGAGGAAGATAGATTCTATGGACATACTCTCTTTTAAGAAGAAAAGAGATGTGAAAGTCATGTTCTCCCAGGAGACAAGAGGAGAGAGCAGACATCTCCAGAAAGTGTATTCAAAGCCCCTCAAACGGTGTGTGTATGTGTGTGTCCTTGAATCAGGGTGTAGTGGGCAGTGTGTGTGTGTCCTTGAATCAGGGTGTAGGGGGCAGTGTGTGTGTGTTTCAGTTGCAATATGGCTTTGAATGTCCACGCTCCTTTGAGGGTGAGTAGGATCATATGTTCTCCGTCTCAGAACATGACCCAGATCTTTCACACTTGAGTACCCGAGCCCTCTGTTCTCCTTGAAGAGAACAACCTTCTCTCTCTCTCACACACACACACACACACACACACATACTGTACACATACACACACACACACACACATACTGTACACACACACACACACATACTGTACACACACACACATACATACATACTGTACACACACACACACATACACATGTATGCACGCACGTTTCAAGTTTATTGTCATATACTCAATAACAATGCAACATCATTATCAGTAATGAAATCCTAGGCTCAGAGCTGACTCAACTTTGCATAATAAAATAAGGCAAGAGGGCTGAATACAACAGCCAGTGGTTTAGGAGTCGGGTGGCTTGCAGGTAAAAGCTGTCCCTGAACCTGCTGGTTCGGGATCGGATGCTTCTGTACCGCTTGCCAGACAATAGGAGTGTGAACAGTTAGTGGGAGGGCTGGGGTGGGAGACTGGGAGGGGTGGGAGACTGGGAGGGGTGGGAGACTGGGAGGGGTGGGAGACTGGGAGGGCTGGGGTGGGAGACTGGGGGGGCTGGGGTGGGAGACTGGGAGGGCTGGGGTGGGAGACTGGGAGGGCTGGGGTGGGAGACTGGGGGGGCTGGGGTGGGAGACTGGGAGGGCTGGGGTGGGAGACTGGGAGGGCTGGGGTGGGAGGGCTGGGGTGGGAGGGCTGGGGTGGGAGACTGGGGGGGCTGGGGTGGGAGGGCTGGGGTGGGAGACTGGGAGGGCTGGGGTGGGAGACTGGGGGGGCTGGGGTGGGAGACTGGGGGGGCTGGGGTGGGAGACTGGGGGGGCTGGGGTGGGAGGGATGGGGTGGGAGACTGGGGGGGCTGGGGTGGGAGACTGGGAGGGCTGGGGTGGGAGGGCTGGGGTGGGAGACTGGGAGGGCTGGGGTGGGAGACTGGGAGGGCTGGGGGGGAGGGCTGGGGTGGGAGGGCTGGGGTGGGAGACTGGGGGGACTGGGGTGGGAGACTGGGAGGGCTGGGGTGGGAGACTGGGGGGGCTGGGGTGGGAGACTGGGAGGGCTGGGGTGGGAGACTGGGGGGGCTGGGGTGGGAGGGATGGGGTGGGAGACTGGGGGGGCTGGGGTGGGAGACTGGGAGGGCTGGGGTGGGAGGGCTGGGGTGGGAGACTGGGAGGGCTGGGGTGGGAGACTGGGAGGGCTGGGGTGGGAGACTGGGAGGGGTGGGAGACTGGGAGGGGTGGGGTGGGAGACTGGGAGGGGTGGGAGACTGGGAGGGGTGGGAGACTGGGAGGGGTGGGAGACTGGGAGGGGTGGGGTGGGAGACTGGGAGGGGTGGGAGACTGGGAGGGGTGGGAGACTGGGAGGGCTGGGGTGGGAGACTGGGAGGGGTGGGAGACTGGGAGGGCTGGGGTGGGAGACTGGGAGGGGTGGGAGACTGGGAGGGCTGGGGTGGGAGACTGGGAGGGCTGGGGTGGGAGACTGGGGGGGCTGGGGTGGGAGGGCTGGGGTGGGAGACTGGGAGGGCTGGGAGACTGGGAGGGGTGGGAGACTGGGAGGGCAGGGGTGGGAGACTGGGGGGGCTGGGGTGGGAGACTGGGAGGGCTGGGGTGGGAGACTGGGGGGGCTGGGGTGGGAGACTGGGAGGGCTGGGGTGGGAGACTGGGGGGGCTGGGGTGGGAGACTGGGAGGGGTGGGAGACTGGGAGGGCTGGGGTGGGAGACTGGGAGGGCTGGGGTGGGAGACTGGGGGGGCTGGGGTGGGAGGGCTGGGGTGGGAGACTGGGAGGGCTGGGGGGGAGGGCTGGGGTGGGAGACTGGGGGGGCTGGGGTGGGAGACTGGGAGGGGTGGGAGACTGGGAGGGGTGGGAGACTGGGAGGGCTGGGGTGGGAGACTGGGAGGGCTGGGGTGGGAGACTGGGAGGGGTGGGAGACTGGGAGGGGTGGGAGACTGGGAGGGCTGGGGTTGGAGAGGGTCCGCTGGGCCTTCCTCCTGCAGCGCTGGTTGTAGAGGTCCTGGATGGCTGGCAGCTCAGTCCTGGTGATTTGCTGTCCTGATCTGACCACCCTCTCTAGAGCTTTGCGGTCGAGGGCGGTGCAGCTGCCGTACCGGGCAGAGATGCCACCAGTCGGGATGCTCTCGATGGTACACCTGTAGAAGATGCTCTCGATGGTACACCTGGAGAAGATGCTCTCGATGGTACACCTGGAGAAGATGCTCTCGATGGTACACCTGGAGAAGATGCTCTCGATGGTACACCTGGAGAAGATGCTCTCGATGGTACACCTGGAGAAGATGCTCTCGATGGTTCACCTGTAGAAGTCGGTGAGTATCTGGAGTCCATGCCGACCCTCCTCAGCCGCCAGAGGAAGAAGAGCCGCTGTCTCGCTGCCTTCACGACCACGCCCGTGTGGTGTGACCAGCTCAGATCCTCGCTGATGTTGATTCCCAGGAATCTGATGCAGCTGACCCTCTCCACTACTGTTCCCTCAATGTGGACGGGGGTGTGCCCCCCTCCCTGCAGCCTCCTGTAATCCACGATCGAGCTGGTCTTGTTGACATTGAGCAGGGAGTTGTTGTCCTGACAGAAGGATGTCAGTGCTCTCACCTCTGCTCTGTAGGCCGACTTATCACCGTCTGTGATGCATCCGATGATGATGGTGTCGTCAGCAAACTTGATGACAGTGTTGGAGCTGTGGGTGGCTGTGCAGTCGTGGGTGTTCAGGGAGTACAGCAGGGGGCTGAGCACGCAGCCCTGGGGGGTACCAGTGAATACCTTTGACCTTTTGTTTTGCCTTTGACTGCAACTTTGGATTTAGCCGGTTGGCGATTTGTTAGGAATTTTGATAATATCAATGCAAGCAGGTTTGTAGGCTACGTTGTAGGCTGTGTTTTCTGTAACTTACTTAAGTGACATTAACACATGTACAGTAGCCTAATCGTTGGCTATTTATTTTTTGTTATGATACTTGCTTGCCTACTACTTAAGCTTAAACTTAGTTTCTGATACTCACCCCGACACTGCATGTAGGCTACCGGTATTTTCATTACTTTCAAAGCGAGTTCGTTCCTGTTTCGCCTGATTCATTTCTCCAAGAGAGGAGGATTCTCCATTATTGCACTGCATTTTTAGTCGTGGGTTAATGTAGCTGCTAGCCTGCTAGTGTAAGCAAGAGAGAGAGTGAGACATGTCATCACATCGTTTTATTGTCTTCGGGCTTAAGTCGGGCTCAGACTGAGTAATTTCTTAACTCGTCGGGCTAGGGTAGGGCCAGGCCTGGGCTAGGGTAGGGCCGGGCCTGGGCTAGGGTAGGGCCGGGCCTGGGCTAGGGTAGGACCTCTAGGGTAGGGCCTCTAGGGTAGGGCCGGGCCTGGGCCGGGCTGGGGCCGACGTTTCAGGCCCTCACAGACCTCTTCTTTGTAGGCATGCCCGTGCGGAGTGTAAACATGGTCTAGAAGGTTTTCACCACACGTTGGTGGTATTTCGTCAGGACTTTCTTTAGGTTGGCTTTGTTAAAGTCACCAGCCACAATGAAAGCAGTCTCCGGATGTAGAGTTCACTTGCCGGTCGATGACTTGGTATAGTTCTTCCAGCGCCCATGTGGTTTCGGCGTGTGGGGGAATGTAGACGGTGATCAAAAACACCACTGTGAACTATCTGGGCAGATCGTATGAATGAAAATCTTACTTGGTTTAGTTTAGATTTCAAGAACATGCTGAGTGGTCGGTCAAGCTGGTTTCAAACAGAGACAATAGGTTTATTCTGATGTTACGTTTTGCAAAGGTGACTCTAACCCTAACCCTAAAACAGGAAGTGTTTCCTTCAGTCAGAGTGAGGGGCCCTTTCCGAATCCAGTCCCTCCACACTCGTACTCAGTCACCGAGTGCACTCCGTTTTGTAGTCCCCTCACAGCTGAATGTAGATCCCTTGATTAGGGTGTAGGGTATAAAGACCTTAGGGACGCACTCCCCTCACTCCAGCGGAAACAGGAAACACAAACCACAACGGTTACCATGGTTTTGCGTCAACAGCACTTTGCAGCGTCGTTCGTATCTTCCTTGTTACAGCTTATGAGGGTTGCCTATATCAGATAGCCTACCTACGTCCTAAGTGGAAATATCCAAATGACAATATGGCCAAGGCATTCAATTATATTTCTACATCATTTTAAGAACTCTTACCTATTCATTTCACCTTTACCCCAATTCATTATTATTATTATTTTTATTATTATCATTAGGACTATTATCAATCAAATAATTGTCATTTTTCCATAAATAGTAAACGATACATAGTAAACCAGGATTTTGCTGTGATCTCATCCTTTCCAGAGCTGTGTTCACCTGTGGTCTGAAGTATAGGCTAGTTTAGATTGCAGAACATACCACTAATATGACAACCAGAGATTGCACATATTTGTCTCCAGATTCTGTATAAAGGATACACAGGGATTGCCATAATTCTTATTTATTGAAAATAAAATAAAATTGAAAACTGAAAATTGGGCATCACCGATCACAACTGAAAATGATTAACCCCCATCAATGGACCCCCGTCTTTTTTGGCAGGGGAGGGGGGGTTCAAGAGAGGACGCCCTGGATGTGTCTGGGAGGGATGGTTGATCAGACGTGGATGTGCCTGGGAGGGATGTATCAGACGTGGATGTGCCTGGGAGGGATGGTTGATCAGACGTGGATGTGTCTGGGAGGGATGGTTGATCAGACGTGGATGTGTCTGGGAGGGATGGTTGATCAGACGTGGATGTGTCTGGGAGGGATGGTTGATCAGACGTGGATGTGTCTGGGAGGGATGGTTGATCAGACGTGGATGTGTCTGGGAGGGATGGTTGATCAGACGTGGATGTGTCTGGGAGGGATGGTTGATCAGACGTGGATGTGTCTGGGAGGGATGGTTGATCAGACGTGGATGTGCCTGGGAGGGATGGTTGATCAGACGTGGATGTGCCTGGGAGGGGCAGTGGATTGGACCTGGATGTGCCCGGGAGGGAAGATGGATCTGGACTGGCCTTGATGGTGGGGTTCGACATGCATGAGGCAATGAGGACAGGTGGAGTCAAAGATGGTTTTGACCCCACTGCCTCATGCATGCCATCATAGAAGCTCATAGTAGCAGGGGTTCCCTCTCCCTGGTCAGTCCCAGAGCCAGTTGGTGGAGCTCTCAGCTCCTAAAACAAACAGTGGCATGAGATCTCTGCAGCATCTAGAAGGCTATATTCATGTTATGTGAATCACATTTAATTAAACGGTTGTTTTCATCAATCAGATTTGATGAATCGACAGTTGAGATTCCTCAACGCGAGCCATTGTTTCGGTTTTCAAATACGTGGTCTGTAGCCTCTGTAATATGATCTTTACACACCTTTCCCCACTTGCTCCAGCACGCATGCGCACAGGCCAGCGCGCAGACTGGCTATTCTCCGGCTCACATTCTCTGCGCTACGATCGGATTGTTGCTGACGAATGACGACGACAATATTCTCGGCACCAACTACGATCGTAGCGCAGAGAATGTGAGGGAGAATAGCCAGTCTGCGCGCTGGCCTGTGCGCATGCGTGCTGGAGCAAGTGGGGGAGAGGCGTGTAAAGATCATATTACAGAGGCTACAGACCACGTATTTGAAAACCGAAACAATGGCTCGCGTTGAGGAATCTCAACTGTCGATTCGTCAAATCTGATTGATGAAAACAACCGTTTAGCGGCCGAAAATGGATTTTGAGAAACTGCATTCTCAGTGCCCCGTGCGCCGCCATTACATGGATATACTGGCTCGCGCTGGATTTTAAATTTCTTCTACAGGCCTCCGAACAACACAAAAGTGATCTCGGTGAGTCAAACTTCTTATAATATGTCGTAAATAAGGTCCAGGTTGTCAAAAACGAGCATTTTCCTTTAATGTTTGCATTTATCTAAAAACAAATCACTTGGCCTATAGCTCACTGAAATGTTGCTTGTTGGTTGAGTGTCTATTACCTGGTAAATATCCACCACTTTACATTACATCACGCCTCCGCGTGAACGCGCAAACCGAGGGGGAGGGAAGAGGAGCTGGATTCAGAAAGGGCCAGGGACTGGGGCCCAATCCCAAACCACCCCCTACCCACTCTCACTCCGCAACCGAGTGTCCCTCCAAATGAAGTGTCACTCGCAGCTGTGGAGGGCACTCTCAATCGAGGGGGAGGGTATATACATGGAAAGCCAAATGTGGGACGGACTCCCCACTCCACCGGAACCGACCGGAACAGAGCTGTCACCATGGCATGTTTAGTTGATTTATGGGAAAATGTTTGATTTATAATACAAATATAAATCACTATAATTAAATCCATGTATGATGAGAAATGGTAAAAAAATTGTTTTTAACATTGTCCCGAGCCAAATACATAAATACATTTATAACTTACTCCCATGGAATATATGATGTACATTTGACGTAGACCTAGGCCTATTAAGATTTATTTTATGTCGGCTATGAATACAGGCTTTTAAGAGTTTGCTACAAGTCAAGTGATATAGGGATAAAGTGATTGTATCACTTGGTTGTATCTTTTGACACCATATTCACCATATTTTGTTTGAGGCAGTGAAATCGGTGTGAGAAAAACAAATGTTTGAGTGCTGTAAAATAATCAAAAATAATTGACAGTGTAGGACGACGGAACTTTATTTATATGTGGTTTCTTGCGGCATCTTTTTGGCACGTGCACTTCCTGCTTCGGCTATCGGGAGCTTGCACCGATGCAGGCTTGCTATTTAAGGGGTTGACAGCACACTCGCACTCTAAGCGCACTCTGCGCTAATTGGTTTGGGACGGCCCTTAACATGGCGAAGCTCGGCATGAACGCGCAAACGGAGGGGGAGTGGATAGGGCGAGGACTTAGGGGGTGGTTTGAGATTGGGCCTCGAGGCTCGAGAGTGATATCTTATAACGTGAGAAAGGAAGTGACATGCAGTTTCAGGATGAAGAGGACAGGGAAGTGATGTCACACAAGAAACAAATTGTAGTTTTAACAGACTGATTCTAGGGGAACGAACTACAAAGTTAGAAGAACAGTCAGGTAGGAAAACAGAAAGGAACAAAATGATGTAGGTGACATTGGTGAGACTGAAATTTAATTAACAACTTCCCCCGTTTTGTGGATTAAACATCCACAACTATAATAAAAATTAAAGTCCGAACAATGTGGATAATCAAATTAAATAATATAATAATAAAATAATCTCAAATCAATTTGTTAAAAACTTAATGCTACGCATATGGATAGGAAGTAATCCATCTTCTCCACTAGGTGGAGCATAATAAAGATGACTGAAAATTTAACAAACTCAAGATTATTTTCTTTCCACATGCAACCATGCACCAAAACTCCTTGCTTCAAAATTTGACGGAAGCAAGGTAAAAAGATGACATGATTACTAACCTAATACGCATTTCGCATATTCGTTAGTAAGTGGGAAAAAAACTCTGTGTTTTAGAGGAAAACCCTTAAATTCAAATTCGAAACACATCAGATTATGTATCAAAATATTCAAAATCCTCAGTGTCAATGGCACAGACTTCATTAAGGTCTTGAATTGAATGAACATCTAATTCTACTTTTTCTTAACAGGACTGCAGCAATTGGGCATATCTGTAACAGCAGTTAAACACTTTCCAATATATTTAACAACTCCCAAAAAGAATAATAATAAAAATAATAACCATAAAATTGATACACAGATTTGAGAATATCCAGGACTTGAAAAGGCATTATCAAAAATTCAATTTAGGAACATTATTTAAGATCTGAATACCTTTCTTGTTTGCTTCATAGAACTCTGTTAAAGGACAATGCTCGTTTTTGACAACCTGGACCTTATTTACGGCATATTATAAGAAGTTTGACTCACTGAGATCACTTTGGTGTAATTCAGAGGCCTGTAGAAGAAATTTAAAATCCAGTGCGAGCCAAGTATATCCATGTAATGGCAGTGGATGGGGCACCGAGAATGTAGCTTCTAAAAAATCTACCGCGAAACGGTTGTTTTCATCAATCTGTCTTTATGAATCGCTAGTTGTGCTTACATAGAGCGAGGGCTTGTTGTGGTTTTTCACATGCCTCTGTAATATGATCTTTAGAAACGAAATAGCTTCCCCACTTGCTCCAGCACGCATGCGCACAGCGCGCAAACTGGCTTATTCTCCGTCTGTAGGCTACACTCGCCGCTAACATTCTCTACGCTACGATGTCATAGAATTTAAAGCTGGCCTCAAGACCTTTCAGATCTCAGCCTTTGTTCTTAAAACCTATTGATCCAGTCCCCTGCCTTTTGCTATTCCAAACACCTTTAAACCTTTGTCCTCTCTCTCCTTTTGTAATTCACCACCTCCCTCAACCTTTCACATAGCTGTGCTAACCTAATTCATGACAGGATGACCTCCAGGAGGTCAACACACCTAGACAGAATAACCATCCTTTGTCCCTTCAAGAAATTACCACCTTTTCTCATGTCACGTGTCTGTATTCTTGACCACTGTTGATGACGCACGATGGGTTTAGCCAATCACATCCTGGAAGCGCCGTACCTGTGTTTTGCTTGAATATAAGGCAGCGCAAGATCAGGGGGCGGCACTTCTTTGGATACCACTCATGTGCGTTGTCCGGAAGTCCTTGCGCTCGTATGTTTTCTCAATAAACCAGACTTAACCTGTTTAAGCGAATCTTGGTAAATCCTTTTTGACTAGATCAGTTAAAAATCTTCTACAGTTGGCGACGCGGATGAAAAGAAAAGGGAGGACTGCCTGTGTGTTGCTTCGGGATTCGAGTGGATGAACTGGTCGGCAGATGTGTCGGAACCATAGTGGGTTTTTGGAAAACCAATTTTCTCTCTTGCGCCAGAGCGCACGCTGAGATTATTTCCCCAGTTCTTTCACTGGCTTCCTGAACTCACAGGTACGTTTTGAACGAACCCTCTTATGGTTTTGAGTTGTATTTGCCTTGTTTTCGTTTCGGATTGTGTTGTTGGTAGGTGGTGTCGGTCTAGGGAGATGTAACTTAACAATAGTGATATATGATTGGTGATTTTGTATTGTTCTTTGACTTCATCCTTGTTTCGTTACTAGGGGTTTTGCTTTTTAGTAGAAGTGTGATTTTGGTCTTGTGACTCATTTGTTCCCTTGCAGTTGATGTACAGTTTAGATTGTTTATCGGCTGCAGTTTAGAAAGGTTGAGTTGGTGTTGAGTCAATGCGCCAAAGTTGGCACAGAACGGGCTTCCCACTTTGGCCGGTTGCGGGTGTAATTCAAACCGCAAGCCGTTGTGTGTTTCTCAATGAAGGTAGCTACTGGGAGTGATTTGGTGTTGTCCAATCTGCGTTTCTTGGAGAAGCGTCCTTACCCAATTTATCCCGGGTGGTTGGTGTAGTAACTAGGAGTTAGCTTCCAACCAAGAGGCTGGTGGTTCAGCCGGGCAGGCATATGCTTTTTGTTTGTTTTAACGTGGGCCTTTGTTTGTCCTTTGTGTTCCGTGTCCCTACACGGAGTTGTTGGTTTTCTTATTGTTTGAGCTTCGGCTCTTGTCATGTATGTTTGTTAAGCGCGCCTATTATCCAGGTAAGTATTGTTTACATTTTCAACACTGTTTCGACTGCCATAAATCATAACTGCTAGGTTTCCGGTAGCTGGTCGTCTGGGAGATAAAGGAAACAACTAGCCTACTCCGCTCTCCCGGTGATCCGCCATCGAACCAGAGGGAGAACAAAGGACCAGTTGCTGGCTGCCGCCCTGCCTCCCATTTCTGGTTTTCCGCCCCGAGCCAGAGGGACAACAAAGGACCAGTTGCTGGGTGAATTACGTAGCGGTTTAACGTGTCTTTGTTTCTTTCGAAGTTGTATTCTTTTGTTTATTTCCTGCCTTGGGTTTTAACTATACGTTTCCTTTCATCATTGGTTTTGAATTATAGGCTGTAGGCTATTGTGTTAATTATGAATACCAATACTAATTATGAATACCAATACTAGTTCGCTGTCTGGCCCAGCTAAGATTGTTGCGCAAAGGTTTTGGGATGATGCTTGTGTACAGTTTTCACTATGGGCGAGATATTCTGATTTTCCCCTGTCCGGTACACTCTCGATTCTCGAGTTAGGGACTGTTAGAGCTCAGTTACAGGCCTTTGAGATGACTAGATTAGGAAGGGAGCCTAGAAATGCGATAGATTGGAATGCATTCAGGAAGTGGGAACTAGTCGCACATTAGTGTTTTTTCAAGTCAGAGAGAGAGGTAGCTGAGAGATGAGTATTCAAAGTCTTTTCCTCCTCCTAGTCATTCCGTTTTGAACTCTATCGAGCCGACTCAGCACTCAGAGCTCACACATCCTTCCCAGACTATGTCTGTTTCAATCGCCGTTGTAGCTGCCGCCCCGGGTCCCAACTCTGTTTTTCCGCCTGCTCCCAACCAACAACGACCACAGGGCCGTCACATGAACAATAAGAACCGTCACAGGATGGAAAACAGAAAGGGAAATAAGAATCACAGGATGGAAAACAGAAAGGGAAACAAACCTGATACATATTTTCATTGTGATAAAACTGGTCACTGGATTAACCCCAAGGAAATGTGCGTCACATGTGCGAGTCGTGACAGCTGTAGACGAATGTCGCGTTATGGACAGCGACGGATGTGGGAAAATTTCAAGGCGCAATGTTATGACAAGGTAGTATGTCCCAATTGGATGCCTACTGCTTGCAAAGTACGTACTTTCTAAGGGCAGCTGTAGTAGGTACTGGTAGTAAGAAGTAGAAGTATGCAATTCGGAACACAGCCTGATTCTAGGGGAACGAACTACAAAGTTAGAATAACAGTCAGGTAGGAAATCAGAAAAGAATAAAATGATGTAGGTGACATTCGTGAGACTGAAATTGCATTAACAATAGGAGGGTCTGCTTTTGATCGCGAGGTGTTCAAGATCTAGGGAGCACCCTGTAGATACTGTACAACCACCAGTTGTTGATCATGGCACAGACACCGCCTCCCTTGCCGGAGTCTACTGTCCTGTCCTGGCGATGAATGGAGAATCCCTCAGGTAGAATGGCTGAGTCGGGGATAGAAGGATCGAGCCACGTCCATGTGAAAACAAAGGCGTTACAGTTCTTTATATCACGGTGGAAGGCCAGTCTGGTTCTTAGTTCATCCAGCTTATTATCCAGGGATTGGACATTTACCAGAAGAATACTCGGAAGCGGAGAATGATCTTGTCTGTTCCTCAGCCTGACCAGGACCCCGGCTCTTCTGCCCAGGTAGCCATGGTAGGTCAAATTCGACTTTAGGGTCGTCCCACGGTGTAGTGCCAGAGTACGGATTTTGTCCAATATCCAGGAGAGCCTGTCTATCATACTTAAAGCTCAATGAGATATGTATATAATGAGATATGTGAATATGCAATATTCACCTTTACTTGCTATTAGTTTATGAATTGGCCTTAGCAAGACCCCAAAAATCATTTTCTTGACATGAGACTGCATGAGACCCTGTGAATTTATTATTTTAGAATTTCGGTATACTGGCTATAACACTGGCGGGAAATCTTGTGGTGGAAATGGAAGTGATGCGTTTTGCATGTCACAATATCAGGAAGACAACAAACACTACATGCACATAAAGACAATGGAATCTACATGCACATAAAAGAAAGACCGGTATTTACCTGCATTGATGCCATCCTTCAGAAAGTAGCTACAATTTTCCAATCCAGTCGGCGCCAAGTGCGTTTGTTATAATTGTTTCCCCATCATTACAGCGAGTGAGTGGGGGATTGTGGGAAGTGTGGTTCTTAAAACGCAGTGCAGATTGTATCATGACCAGAGGGGCTGCCAAAGTGCAGAGTTATCTCGTATAGCTTTAATTAGTGGTGAACAAGTACAAGTATCGGGGAAAAAAAAGAAAATAACATGCAGAAAACAAGAAAAACAAAAAATTGAGTGTACATGCACACACATTGAGCACCCACCCTCTGAATATTCAGCTGATGAAACTCTGGAGGCTGAGCAGAGTGTCCTCCAGGCATGGATGGTTGGTTTAAACTAATCACATCATATTTAATAGGCTGTAATCAGCTCAGTGGAAAACAACAGTAATCAGGTGTAGAAGCCTAATGACTGCTGCTGGGGAGTTAGCGTTTCCGCTGGAAGACCTGACCTCCATCATGGTCTGCTACATGACTCACCCAGAAACACATGAGCTAAGGTTAGCATGCAGGCTGGAAGACCTGACCTCCATCATGGTCTGCTACATGACTCACCCAGAAACACATGAGCTAAGGTTAGCATGCAGGCTGGAAGACCTGACCTCCATCATGGTCTGCTACATGACTCACCCAGAAACACATGAGCTAAGGTTAGCATGCAGGCTGGAGGCTTGCTGGAAAATAAACTACTCACTGGTCGTCTCATCTCATGAGACCATGAGATGGCACCTAGTCATCAGAAACCCGACCAAAACTGAACACCTAGTCAGAACCCCGACCAACACTGAACACCTAGTCAGAACCCCGACCAACACTGAACACCTAGTCAGAACCTCGACCAACATTGAACGCTGGTCAGAACCCTGACCAACACTGAACGCCTGATCAGAACCCTAACCAACACTGAACACCTAGTCAGAACCCCGGCCAACACTGAACGCCTGATCAGAACCCCAACCAACACTGAACACTGGTCAGAACCCCAGCCAACACTGCCGATGTACACTCCACTCTCCTGCCATATTCCCCTCCCCATCCCCCTAGACCACACACACACACACACACCACAAACACACACATAGACCACATACCACAAACACACACACACCACACAAACACATACACAGATCACACACTGACCATACACTTCAGACTGCAGGCAGCCTAACAATCAACAGCCTCTATCTGACGTTAGTTGGAACCATTTATTTGGAAGTTGAAATCAGATTCAGTGTTCATTGCAACAGTACCATATAGGCATTGCTTAATAGTTATAATAATGAATCAAAATAATTGTAGCATTGTTAGAAATTAGTGGATATTTTAAAAACGTTAAATGTAATGAGGATATGTGGGCAGTGAGCATAGAGCTAGCGTTAGCAGCTAGTTACCAGCTAGCTATTCTCAGTGTAGCCTATACAAGCACTCAGGCATTAGGGGTCAAACGTGGACACAGGGATGAGGCTGATTTACGAGCTAAGACCCAGTAGTGGGGAATCTCGGATGCCACCGAGTGGGCGCACTCCACACACCGAAATATGCCTGCTAGTAAGCTGGTATTTAGCTGGCAACTAGCTGCTAATGCTAGCTAAGCTAACAATAATAGTAGCTACCTACAGTAGTAAGACTAGTAGCTAGTTTGCTAGTAAGAACACTTGCTAGTAAGTAAGAATGCTAGTAGGCTAGCTAGTTTAGCACTCTATGTTGCTGTTAGCTAGATTTCATGTCACTCTAAATATGCCCCCCGTGTTGTTGCATTGGTGTTGTTTTACCCTCCTCCCACTCCACCCCCAAAAGCTCTCGCAAATAAATACACTTTTTGAATCACGCCATTCAAGAAACCAACCAATTATCTTATTCGAACCGTTTTATAGGCTTATTACAAAAATATCCGCCTTATAATAACATTTGATTAATTTTTGTAAAATGTTAAATGACAAAGTATGATACATGGCTGGTTTATTCATGTGTTCCCAGCTTTCTGTACAGAGCTGCAGAACCGTGACCCTGTTTACATACGCGCGCACACACACACACACCATTCCTGTTCAACTGTTCTTCATGGCTCAGTTCAGCATGGCTTTACCATTGTGGCCTCTATCTGTCATATTGTTGTCTAGGTAGGGAAGCAAGCAGGGACATAAAACTCATATAAATATCATCAGAATATCATGAACACCAGACACCTCGTCTGCAGCGGGTTCCTCATGTGGGATCGGACTGGAATCCATGTTTCACACAACTCATTCTGGCACCGCAACGGAAAATCTATACCTGCAGCCTGGAGTGGTTTCTCTAGACTAGAGGAGGAGCCAGGAAGAGACAGAGACTGGAGGAGACAGGAGGACACAGAGTCTGGAGGAGACAGGAGGACACAGTCTGGAGGAGACAGGAGGACACAGAGTCTAGAGGAGACAGAGTCTGAACGAGCCAGTCTGGAGGAGACAGGACAGAGACTGTGGAGGACACAGAGTCTGGAGGAGACAGAGTCTGGAGGAGACAGGAGGACACAGAGTCTGGAGGAGACAGGAGGACACAGAGTCTGAAGGAGCCAGTCTGGAGGAGACAGAGTCTGAAGAAGCCAGTCTGGAGGAGACAGAGTCTGGAGGAGACAGGAGGACACAGACTGTGGAGGAGACAGAGTCTGAAGGAGCCAGTCTGGAGGAGACAGAGTCTGGAGGAGACAGGAGGACAGAGACTGTGTAGGAGACAGACTACTGTACCTCAACCCACCAGGCACTCCCACCAGAGTGGTGAAGCCATGAGGTGAAAAGCTTTCCCAGGATGAGCGGCGCTGCGTGGCTGTCTGTCTGCCCAGAAGCCCGGAGGCAGGCAGCCTGACAACCAGGGCGGTTCTGCTGTCTGTCTGCCCAGAGGCCCGGAGGCGGGCAGCCTGACAACCAGGGCGGTTCTGCTGTCTGTCTGCCCAGAGGCCCGGAGGCGGGCAGCCTGACAACCATGGCGGTTCTGCTGTTTGTCTGCCCAGAAGCCCGGAGGCGGGCAGCCTGACAACCAGGGCGGTTCTGCTGTCTGTCTGCCCGGAGGCGGGGAGCCTGACAGCCAGGGCGGTTCTGCTCCAACTGCTCTGGCAGGTTATGCACAAGGCAGAGACCGTTAGGCTCTGGGGCAGTCCCAGCACGAACCTGTCCCAGCAGGAACCTGTCCAGACACATGCAGCCTCCTCCGCTGGAGGCCCACACACACACCTCTCCTCCTATCCTCATCTCCTCCGCATATCCTTATCTCCTCATGGTTGGTTGATGTGGAGTGTTCAGGTGTGTGGTCATGGTTGGTTTGGTTGGTGGGGAGTGTTCAGGCGTGTGGTCATGGTTGGTTGATGCTGAGTGTGGTTATGGTTGGTTGATGCTGAGTGTGGTCATGGTTGGTTGATGCTGAGTGTGGTTATGGTTGGTTGATGTGGAGTGTTCAGGCGTGTGGTCATGGTTGGTTGATGCTGAGTGTGGTCATGGTTGGTTGATGCTGAGTGTGGTTATGGTTGGTTGATGCTGAGTGTGGTCATGGTTGGTTGATGCTGAGTGTGGTTATGGTTGGTTGATGTGGAGTGTTCAGGCGTGTGGTCATGGTTGGTTGATGCTGAGTGTGGTTATGGTTAGTTGATGCCGAGTGTGGTTATGGTTGGTTGATATTGAGTGTGGTTATGGATCGTTGATGTGGAGTGTTCAGGTGTGTGGTCATGGTTGATGGGGAGTGTTCAGGCGTGTGGTCATGGTTGGTTGATACTGCGTGTGGTCATTGTTGGTTGATGTGGAGTGTGGTCATGGTTGGTTGATACTGCGTGTGCAGGCGTGTGGTCATGGTTGGTTGGTTGATGTTACTGTGGCTCAAACCCCTCACAGCCACATAATGCTGTCAAAAACATTCTGCTCACTGACATTCTATTAATGTGGTGCAGCCAAGGCTGAGAGAAAGAGCGGGGGAGGGAGAGAGAGAGACGGGGAGAGGGCGAGTGAGGGAGAGAGAGGTAGCAAGAGAGGGACAGAGAGAGAGAGAGAGAAGGAGGGAGAGTATAACTGCTCCCAAAGGTTTTGTTCTGGTAGATAAGCAACCCACGATTTGACTGATGTTTGATAGTTTTTATTTCTTCTTCTTCTTGCAGCAGGCAATCATGCAACGTGCACAAACACCGTGAACAACTGAAATGTGAAATAAAATAAATGACTGTTAAACTGACTCCAATTCTCTTGACTCTTAACACAATGATATTATCTGTGCCAATGAAACTAAAATGAGGCTCGGTTGGCTCGACGTAGGCTAGCTACTACCACTGCGTTAGCCACGCCAGCTAGCAACACAAAATATATTTGACATATCTACATTAATTTGAGAAACCATAAATGAAATACACAGTTAAACAATCACAAAACAATTACAGACCGTGTGCGCCTTATATCCAGAACTTTAGGAGTTGTTAGAATCTTTAAACTTGAACTCTCTTAGATTATATTCAAGCCGATCTTCAGCTACTGGCAAACATCTCCACGTTCAGCTGCGTTAGCAGGTTCTGGCAATCTACGCACTTCTCTAGTTCAATCACGTGACCACAGTATGTGAACAGCAGGTGTCGTCATCACATCATTAACAAACCAAAAGTTAGATGTACAAAATAAAACAAAATAATCCACAATAACAGATATTCTCTGAGGAAAAGTAATTCAATTACTAGGACAGCTACAGAGAGGGAGAGAGAGCAATAGAGAGGGAGATAGAGGGGAAGAGATAGAGAGGGAAGGAGAAGATAGAGTGGAGAGAGAGAGGGAGTGGAGAGAGAGAGGAAGAGGGGAGGGAGAGAGATGTATAGCAGAAGGCACAGGGGTTGATAGATATCTGTATTTGCACTGCAGCCTCAATGTTTCAGCATGGTTCATTAAAACCAATCATGTATTCTATTGTCAGTGATTCATTCATATTCCAGGACTGTATAGCTTTTGAATGAGCACTGTATGTTCTAATTCTAATAGTTTAATTATATTTAAAGCTACATGAGATATCTCGGCACTTTGGCGGCCTCTCTGGTCGTGATAAAATCGGCACTGCTTTTTAAAGACCACACTTCCCACAATTCCTCACTCACTCGCTGTAATGATGGGAAAAAAATATGATAACAAACGTGCATGGAGCAGACTGGATTGGAATATTGTAGCTACTTCAATGGACTTTCTGTAAGGATGGCTTCAATGCAGGTCAATACCGGTCTTCTTTCCTGTATGTGCATCATGGATGTATTATATAAACTGGATACAGCCACTCCATTCACTGGCCGCTATCAACAATGAAGCCCTATTGAACCGCGCCATCTTGGCAAAATTTGTAGTCATTTGACTATTTCCGGTTACTTTTGACTTGCGCAGTTGTGCTTTTCTGGCCTTCCGGTTACTTTTGACTTGCGCAGTTGAGCTTCTCTGGCCGACGCGCGTCCACGAAAAAGTTCACATTTCTCTGAAATGTAGACGCGCGTTCCCGGCTCTCTCTGCTCTCCCCGCTTTGATTTAGCAATGAAAACCGGCTTGCATATTAACCTGTTTTTGTCAAATATATCAATTGGAGAAATTATTTTTTGATCCTGGCATCTTAGTTTTAACAGGTTAAATATAATTGAACATGTTTTGTTTGCTAGTAGATGGTATTCATTCCGTTCGCGATAACGTTATTGCAGCCAGGCTAAATTCCTCCAGGGAGTCAGTGACCGGCGAGTTGAAGAGCTTCACTCCCCGCCAGCAGGAGCTCTGGCCGCGGCTACCGCATCTCGGAAAACCCGCTGAGTTCGTGGCTGCTATTTCACATTCGCCCTTGATCAATCCCAATACCGATCCATGGTAATAATGAATCAATCGTTCAGATCAGATCGGCAGTGCTGCATGCATGTTACAACATCATTGTTAGCTTTATTAACATAACCATAGCCTACATTTATCTCTCTAACGTTAGGCTATCCATCACACCAGTCGGCCATTCGATAGCTGGAAGCGGTGAACGCCAACGTTGACTGAAAACACCCAAACTCAGTGTATCGTTTCATCTTCATGCTACACATCAACTCCTTTACATTGTATGTGAATAAATTCCTGTTATTCTAAAAATATCCCATTTCTGTCCATTCTTGGAAAAGGCTAATAATTGCTGTCAAAAGATCACTCCAGTTTATCACCGTATCCCACTACCATTTCAACTATGCACAGGAGGTTGTCTTGTGGTCATTTTCATTAAAAAATGATTAGCCTGATCAGTTTGTTGTATGTATTAAGCCCTTTTTGAGCGTTTTGTGTGTGTGCATTGTTAAGTGTAAGCTTATGCAGCCTACTCCAAACTTTAATGGTTACAGCAGTCTGAAACTGTGAAAGTCTTCATGTAGGCCTAGTTGTTATTTCCAAGTCTCCAATAGTTTAAGAAAATTTGGTCTTATATTTAGATGTTGTGTATATTCCTCGATTATTTGTATGCTGTGTTGTCCCGTCTGAGTTTGTCCTGTTCGTGATTGGTCTCGTGTTCCCACTCGATAGGCTTGCACCTTGACGTTGGTGAGTGGGCTTTAAACCAAGACGGGCTGTATGTGTATGTGTGTATGTATGTGGTTTGTGTTTTGTGTGTCATATTCTATTATTGAAATGTAATAACAGAAACAGTGTGCCTCCTCTTATCCTCACAGCTCAAGCCATTTTTAGGAGACCAGTTCACACCTCAACCAGACCTGCTGCTGTTTAGGACCTGCTTTAAGCCCTTTTTTGTGGTGTCCGTTTTCTGTGTTCTGTGTCAAGTAAGCCAACCCACCTTCAATGCAGTGTAGCCTCCACATTTGAATGGTTACAGCAGTCTTGTCGTCTACAAGCAACAGTCTCTGGCTTTGCATGGCAATTTATGTAGTATCATCCGAGTTCTACAAATGCTGTACTTTTTTGTACTGTAAGTAACCCCTCAATTATTCAATTTTACTGGGGAGCAGTGACCATAGCCTACTTGCCAACCCTCCTGACTTCCGCGGGAGATTCATAAATTTGAACTAGGTTGTGTAGTAGATAGGCTACAATAAATTAGGACAGATGCACATTTACTGAACAGCACAGACAAAAGTCGGACATTAAAAACAATTGCTCCATACACACATATATATATATATATAATGTTTCACATTTCGTTTTAATGCTTTTAATGTCTAATTTGTAATGCTTTTAATGCCCCCCCCCCCCCCCCCCGCAATTTGGTTTGGAAATGCTCCCTATTTCTGAGGTCCCAAGGTTGGTGAGTATGGCAAGCTATAAGCTATTAATACAAGCATACCGCTCAAAAAGGGCTTAATACATACAACAAACTGATCAGGCTAATCATTTTTTAATGAAAATGACCACAAGACAACCTCCTGTGCATAGTTGAAATGGTAGTGGGATACGGTGATAAACTGGAGTGATCATTTGACAGCAATTATTAGCCTTTTCCAGGAATGGACAGAAATGGGATATTTTTAGAATAACAGGAATTTATTCACATACAATGTAAAGGAGTTGATGTGTAGCATGAAGATGAAACGATACACTGAGTTTGGGTGTTTTCAGTCAACGTTGGCGTTCACCGCTTCCAGCTATCGAATGGCCGACTGGTGTGATGGATAGCCTAACGTTAGAGAGATAAATGTAGGCTATGGTTATGTTAATAAAGCTAACAATGATGTTGTAACATGCATGCAGCACTGCCGATCTGATCTGAACGATTGATTCATTATTACCATGGATCGGTATTGGGATTGATCAAGGGCGAGTGTGAAATAGCAGCCATGAACTCAGCGGGTTTTCCGAGATGCGGTAGCCGCGGCCAGAGCTCCTGCTGGCGGGGAGTGAAGCTCTTCAACTCGCCGGTCACTGACTCCCTGGAGGAATTTAGCCTGGCTGCAATAACGTTATCGCGAACGGAATGAATACCATCTACTAGCAAACAAAACATGTTCAATTATATTTAACCTGTTAAAACTAAGATGCCAGGATCAAAAAATAATTTCTCCAATTGATATATTTGACAAAAACAGGTTAATATGCAAGCCGGTTTTCATTGCTAAATCAAAGCGGGGAGAGCCTGGAACGTGCGTCTACATTTCAGAGAAATGTGAACTTTTTCGTGGACGCGCGTCGGCCAGAGAAGCTCAACTGCGCAAGTCAAAAGTAACCGGAAATAGCCAAGTGACTACAAATCTAGCCAAGATGGCGCGGTTCAATAGGCCTTCACTTTAGATTTCGATTCCTGGGGGCTTGATGTGCATGTACATAAATTCGCGGTGCAAAGTGTTTGTTGTCTTGTCACTTCCGCTTCCACCACAAGATTTCCCGCTAGTGTACTAGCCAGTACACCGACATTTTTAAATAATAAATTCACAGGGTCTCATGTCACAAAAACGATTTTTGGGGTCTTGCTAAGTCGAATTCATAAACTAATAGCAAGTAAAAGTGAATATTGAACTATAACATCTAAATGTCATTGAGCTTTAATCACCAAGTATATATTCTCATTTTAATATTTTATTCATCATTTGATTCTGTTCCTCTTCTTTTCACTCTTGCTCATATGATAAAAAATGCAAATGTGTATATATATATTATACTGTATATAATTATATATATATATATATATATATATACATACATTATTTGTTTGTGCGCATGCGTGTGTGTGCGTATCTCCCATGCCTCTCCTCCAGTAGCTGGTTCTCACACCTACAGGTTCGATCAATAGGTGGAGTGATGGATTGTGGGAAAGTTACCCTAACCCCACACCACCTCTCTGGCTGAGTCAGGAACGCTGACCAGGGGAGTGTGTGTGCGTGAAGGTCACATGTCAATGAGAGTTGCTCACTCCACCTTCTGTCTACCCCTCCATTCTGTGATCCTCTGGGCTCTGTTCTATACCGCTATGCCCTGGTCTGGTTCTGGGAGTCTAGTCTTCCCCTGGTCTGGTCTGATCTAGTCTGGTTCTGGGAGTCTAGTCTTCCCCTGGTCTGGTCTGATCTAGTCTGGTTCTGGGAGTCTAGTCTTCCCCTGGTCTGGTCTGATCTAGTCTGGTTCTGGGAGTCTAGTCTTCCCCTGGTCTGGTCTGATCTAGTGTAGTCTAGTCTAGTCTGGTTCTGGGAGTCTAGTCTTGTCCTAGTCTGGTCTGATCTAGTCTAGTTCTGGGAGTCTAGTCTTCCCCTGGTCTGGTCTGATCTAGTCTGGTTCTGGGAGTCTAGTCTTCCCCTGGTCTGGTCTGATCTAGTCTGGTTCTGGGAGTCTAGTCTCCCCCTGGTCTGGTCTGATCTAGTCTGGTTCTGGGAGTCTAGTCTTCCCCTGGTCTGGTCTGATCTAGTGTAGTCTAGTCGAGTCTGGTTCTGGGAGTCTAGTCTTGTCCTAGTCTGGTCTGATCTAGTCTGGTTCTGGGAGTCTAGTCTTCCCCTGGTCTGGTCTGATCTAGTCTGGTTCTGGGAGTCTAGTCTTCCCCTGGTCTGGTCTGGTCTGATCTAGTCTGGTTCTGGGAGTCTAGTCTTCCCCTGGTCTGGTCTGGTCTGATCTAGTCTAGTTCTGGGAGTCTAGTCTTCCCCTGGTCTGGTCTGATCTAGTCTAGTCGAGTCTGGTTCTGGGAGTCTAGTCTTGTCCTAGTCTGGTCTGATCTAGTCTAGTTCTGGGAGTCTAGTCTTCCCCTGGTCTAGTCTAGTCTAGTCTGGTTCTGGGAGTCTAGTCTTCCCCTGGTCTGATCTGATCTAGTCTGGTTCTGGGAGTCTAGTCTTCCCCTGGTCTGGTCTGATCTAGTCTGGTTCTGGGAGTCTAGTCTTCCCCTGGTCTGGTCTGATCTAGTCTAGTCGAGTCTGGTCTGGTTCTGGGAGTCTAGTCTTCCCCTGGTCTGGTCTGGTCTAGTCTGGTTCTGGGAGTCTAGTCTTCCCCTGGTCTGGTCTGGTCTGGTCTAGTCTAGTCTGGTGGGGGCTGGTCTGATCTAGTCTGGTCTAATCATGGTCTAGTCCTGGTCTTGTCTAGTCTAGTCTAGTCTGGTCTAGTCCTGGTCTGGTCTAGTCTGGTCTAGTCTGGTCCTGGTCTGCTCCTGGTCTAGTCCTGGTCTGGTCTAGTCTGGTCCTGGTCTGCTCCTGGTCTAGTCCTGGTCTTGTCTAGTCTAGTCTGGTCTGGTCTAGTCCTGGTCTGGTCTAGTCTGGTCTAGTCTGGTCCTGGTCTGCTCCTGGTCTAGTCCTGGTCTTGTCTAGTCTAGTCTGGTCTGGTCTAGTCCTGGTCTTGTCTAGTCCAGTCTGGTCTGGTCTAGTCCTGGTCTTGTCTAGTCTAGTCTGGTCTGGTCCTGGTCTTGTCTAGTCTGGTCTGGTCTAATCATGGTCTAGTCCTGGTCTAGTCCTGGTCTTGTCTAGTCTGGTCTGGTCCTCGTCTAGTCCTGGTCTTGTCTAGTCTGGTCTGCTCCTGGTCTAGTCCTGGTCTTGTCTAGTCTGGTCTGGTCCTCGTCTAGTCCTGGTCTTGTCTAGTCTGGTCTGGTCCTGGTCTAGTCCTGATCTAGTCTAGTCTGGTCCTGGTCTGCTCCTGGTCTAGTCCTGGTCTGGTCCTGGTCTGGTGTGGTCCTGGTCTTGTCTAGTCTAGTCCTGGTCTAGTCCTAGTCTTGTCTAGTCTGGTCCTGGTCTGCTCCTGGTCTAGTCCTGGTCTTGTCTAGTCTGGTCCTGGTCTAGTCCTGGTCTAGTCCTGGTCTAGTCCTGGTCTGCTCCTGGTCTAGTCCTGGTCTAGTCCTGGTCTTGTCTAGTCTGGTCCTGGTCTAGTCCTGGTCTAGTCCTGGTCTAGTCCTGGTCTAGTCCTGGTCTAGTCTGGTCCTGGTCTAGTCCTGGTCTTGTCTAGTCTGGTCCTGGTCTAGTCCTGGTCTAGTCCTGGTCTAGTCCTGGTCTAGTCTGGTCCTGGTCTGCTCCTGGTCTAGTCCTGGTCTGCTCCTGGTCTAGTCCTGGTCTGCTCCTGGTCTAGTCCTGGTCTAGTCCTGGTCTAGTCCTGGTCTGGTGTGGTCCCTGTAGTAACAGTCTAATCTATGACTACTGATTGATGAACACGCATCTCTTCTGTGAACGGGTCGATGCATCGACACCCGTCTGCACAGAAGCCTTGGAATGTGAGTGGTGTGTGTGTGTGTGTGTGTGTGTGTGTGTGTGTGTGTGTGTGTGTGTGTGCACGCGCGTACCTGCGTGCATGTGTAACAGTGTGTTTAGATCAGCTTCTTGGCTCTGATTTCTTCTTCATCTGTATCCAATCAGGAGTGACAGGAATCCAGTAATGTTTGTTCCAGGGTGAGACCGTGGGCGAGAGAAACGCTAGCCACCTGGTTCAGTTTGTCCCAGTGGATCCCTGCCAGAAGTAGAAATGATTTTAATTGTATGACCTAACGAATCCAGCCAATAGACAGGATTCTAATATGATTTATGACTGCATGTTCAGAGGAAGGAGCTGGCAGACAGACAGAACTAGTTGTGTGATAGTGTGACGACAACAGGAGAGTATACAGATGTGGGAAGTTAGAAATGTCACATGCTGCAGCATTTCACCTTCGCGGTATTTGGCAGGGAAATCCCGTTGGAAATCTCGTGGGATTTCAGATGGGTGTTATTTCGTTTTAGTGATGCAGCTGTCGACGTTGTTGTAACAGTCTGATTTCACTATAGGCTATAACGTTATCAGAAACCTTCATGGTCATTGTGAAAACAAGTAGGTTAGCTAACTCCAATCACTGCTGTGCTGCTTTAGCTACGCTAACGGTACTGCAAGTTGGCCTCTAGCCTATTACAGAGTGGTCTACAAGTCACGTTAGATCTAGACCGTCCAGGTTTATTAGGCTACAGTAGGGACCTAATCATAGCTATTCTACACAGTGATCTCCCACAACAAAAATATTTCTGCAGACGGGCTCTTCAACAGGCTCTCATGCTGTGCTGTCAGCATGTTCGGCTTGCCGTCATTTGATTGTGACGTGCCTGTCAGGCCAGAGAAATCCGCAGAAAAATCCAAACATTTGTGGAAAAAATACATTTTGCTTTTGGTACGTGGAAATTTTGCGTTTGGTGTGAAGAGACTAATTGAGAAATATGGGTTTTGATTTTATTTTAGTTTTTACGCAAGAATATTCGCGTTTGGTGTGAAAATAGCTTTAGTCGGCTCTTCATGATGCTGCCCACCTCTGGTAAAATTGCTAACATCCTAAAATGCAAAGATCATGCTGTTATAATGGCCTAAATCAAGAGTGTGACTTAGGCCGTTTCATTATTTTAATTATTGCCTTACAAAGTCACAAGACAATGTAACTTTGTAAATTTTACAAACTTTCAAGATGGCAGCTGCTTCAAGAAGGAAGAAATACTTGAAGATAAATTAAGTCATTTCCATAATTCCAGACTCATCCCCTATTGGTAAGTAATACGGTTTACTATATTACAGACGAGGCTATAAATGTTGCATAGTTATTTAGTCTTCTACTTTAACAAGTTATAGTTTAAGGGGAGACACGGTAGGTGAAAACATCGTTTTTCAACGCCCTGGTCAAATTTGAGATTTTGTGCTAGTTTGCTTCCATAACATGTCTTCTTTCATACTAGTGGAAATAAAACATCAAAAATACGCATTTAGATGTTTATTTTACTTCATTTAGTCTGTTTGCGTCTGTAGATTCTTCCTAAAATCACCAAAAGTTAGCCTTTTTTCGGAACGTCTCGCAGCGTTTCTTTCGTCTGGATCCGGTCATCCGGGTATCGTTTGAAAGATCTGGCTCTCGTGCACAATGTTATCGCAACCAAACCTGATAGTTTCATTTGTATCAGCAACCAATCGTGGAAATACAAAGGCGGGTTTGATGCTAACCGTGAAATCTCATTGGCTGTTGTTGATTTCTGAGAACGTGATTGGTTCAGCGCGTCATGTGACACGTTTCCACTTCCTTATATCTAATCCAAATAATGCCGTCTGTAAAGCGTTCTAAACGTAATAAGCAACAACGACAACAGTGTTTGCCCGCAAGGTTGAACAGAAAACATGAGAAACTAAATGGAAATGTTTACATTTATGAGATATAAAGTGCCTATTCGCGCAAGTTGTCATTAGCCGGTGCTAGCATGTCCAGTGAGCAGCAGAGAGATGGGGCTAGCGTTAGCATGTCCAGTGAGCAGCAGAGAGATGCGGCGCGTTTGAATGAGCTGATAACTGGGTTGATTTGTCCTAATTGTGCAAGGACTGGTCTTAAAATTAACATAGATCCTCAGAATAGTGGGTTCTGTAGTACTTTGCTCTTAGAGTGCAGTCTTTGTGAGAAATGGCTATCGCAAAAGTGTCTACACATCGACTCGGCTTCATGATACAACTAGGAATGATGTTGCATTTGATGTCAATGTGAGGATGGTCCTCTTAGCGCACGAGTTAGGGTTGGGGTATGCAGCTCTCCAAAAGATTAGTAAAGTGTTGGATCCCAGGGCTTCATCTGAAAACGTATCAGGAACATGACAAGAGGGTGACAGGTAGGCTATTGAAACGTGTTCCCTCTCTCTCTCTCTCTCTCTCTCTCTCTCTCTCTCTCTCTCTCTCTAGCCAATATCAGAAGCCTATACATATGCACAGTGGTCTCTCTACCTGTGGCATATCTACATGCATCCATAAACTGACCAAATAAACTGTTTTAATTTCAGTTGCTGAAATAGAGAGAGGTCTGGAGTCCTTTCACAGAAGCAGAGAGCAGATTAGGCAGGCATATGCAGATGTGGACCCAGAGGTAGGTAAGCTGACTGCCAATAAATGCAAAATGTTACAAAATGATTACAGTTATTGAGAATTATTACAATAATTCTCAATAACCAGCGTTCAGTGGACAACATGAAGGCGGCAATATGGGGTAGTCCGCTTCACTGATGACAACCCCATGCGCACCAGGAACATATTGTGGTTTTAGGACAGTTTTGGGGACTGCAGCTGAGTGGGTTCTACAGACCAGCTGCTTAGAACAGTTTTGTGAACTGCAGCTGAGTGGGTTCTACAAACCAGCTGCCTAGAACAGTTTTGTGGACTGCAGCTGAGTGGGATCTACAAACCAGCTGCCTAGAACAGTTTTGTTGATAGCTAGTGTGGTGCCATCTGAGGAGTGACTCTGTAGACCTATGACGGCGTAGCTTGATGTCTCCTATGGTGTTGCTTTTGACGATGGTTATATCACTTGTTTGTTTGGCAATCTATATTTAGCTTCTATTGGTGTTTACCCTGCATTGTTTACCACATCTTGTCCTGTGTATTTATGAATCAGCTTACTCTTCATGTTCATTCATTCATTCATTCATGTTTTCTCCATGTAAAACGCTTAAAAAAACACAAAAAGCTAGATAATCTGTTTTCTCATGCATGTCCTCGTCAAATGTGTCTATCTTTGTCCATGATCTGTTTAACAAAATAAAACAAGCTTTCTAAAAGGGAATGTTCTCTTCCCTACTAACATTGTCTCGTCTCTAGTCTCGTCTTACTAACATCCCACTCGTGGGCTGTACCTTGACGTGGTGAGTGGGCTTCCAACTAAACAGGTCTTACTTCTCTATACAAAATGTCTACTCCTGGACTATTTTGAATCCACAACATGCTGTGTTATTCAGTTTTCAGTTTCTATGTGTTTTCAGATGTTGTGTAATGTTGTTACTAATGATGTGATTGGATATTGTGTTTGTAAATATTGGTTTACAATGCAAATGTATGGTTTTTTACAATACAAATTTTCAAAGCCCGTTTTCTCAAAATGAGTTATTTCTCATCTTAGGGACATCAAAACCACCACTTGAGTAGCACCTACATACACCTAACTTTCCAGTTTTGTTCCAATCCATATTCTGAGAGTTTGTCCAAGGGGGATTTTTTAAATTTCATTCATAGCCTGATTTATATAACAGTTTATCCCTAAAACATGGCGAAAATTGGTCTTTTTATGACTGTTGACAGTATTTTCTGATTTCTGAAGAAAAGAGATATCAAAAATCCCCCTTGGACAAAGTTTGAATAGGGATATGTGAACAAAATGAAACAATAATTTTGAATCTGGCTTGAACCAGTTAAAAAAATTGATTTCCTGAAATTATGCAAATTAGCGCATATTTAGCGCATATAATGCCTAATTTGCATATTTATCCATTAGATTTCAGAAAACTTGTAATACAAAAAAGATGCTCCTTAATGTACCTAACAAACTGGGGGAGTTTGATGGTGATACCTATTAAGGATTTTTTTTTTCCTATTC
Organism: Borostomias antarcticus; assembly: GCF_949987555.1. NCBI lineage: Eukaryota > Metazoa > Chordata > Actinopteri > Stomiiformes > Stomiidae > Borostomias > Borostomias antarcticus. The sequence goes on from NW_028176334.1 coordinate 146,872, forward strand.
ACCTGGGGTGTCTCCCCTTAACTAGCTGGATCATGGGTGATCCAGATCCCCAAAAAAGTTGTATTGGCTTATGTGGCCTATAAGGGATGCACCAATATGAACATTTTGGCCGATACCGATAACAGATATTGGCCGGGTTTCCCGAACGAGTTAAAGGAGTAGTAAAGGGAAAATGCATGTTTAGCCCTGTTTTAAGGCTAATTATGATCATATTTGAATTTATTTGAATTTATTTATTGAGGATAGCCCCTTGAGATGTATCATCTCATTTTCGAGGGGGTCCTATAACACAAATACAAACATTAAACAATGAATTACAGAATACATAAAACAACACAAATACACACGCACACTTAGCTCAACAACTCCAACCCACCCACACAGCCTAGTTACATCTTAACCACCACAACACACACCCGGCCAACGGAGCACAGAAGTGAGCCAGCAAGGTATGGATGGCAACAAGGCCACTATCCACATCCGAAGACCACACGTAAATATTCAGGGGAAGTGGCAAGTATTAATAACAGTCATGGAAATAATAACATAAAAATAATCAAATTAAGTACACAATAAACAGACACAGGAATTAAAAACATGAACAAGTTGATTTAAGCTGAGAAAGTAAAGATGATTTAAAGCGATGGTATGAAGTAATGGACCTAAGAGAGGGGGGAAGGTTACTGTATTCCAATCAGTAGGGGCTTTATATGCAAATGACCTACGACCTACTTCTTTAAAGATTCTAGGGACATAGAAACAGGGATCTTGCAAATGCCTCAAAGGGTAGTGTAATAGTAAAATAACTGATCTAGTCAAAAAGATTTACCAAGATTCGTTCAAAAGGTTAGGTCTGGTTTATTGTGAAAAGCATACGAGCGCAAGGACTTCCCAAACAACACAACAAGGGTGGTTTATTCGGCGAAGTGCCCGTTTGGTCTTCTGCTGTGCCTTATATGCAGTCAAACCACAGGTAAGGTCCTTCCAGGATGTGATTGGCTACTGCATTGTACATCATATGAAATGGCAGGCGTGGCCAAGAGTACAGACATGTGACATGAGAAAAAGAAGGCAATTTGGGGACAAAGGATGACAAAGGATGGTTATTCTGTTGTAGACAGATGGCCTCTCTGGAAGCCATTTTGTATGTTAGCACAGCTATGTGAATATTTGGGGGAGGTGATGAATTACAAGAGAAGTGAGAGGACAAAGGTTTAAGGTGTTTGGATGTAAATTCCTCAACAGTAGGAGGATCTAGATGGAACTAAGTACTCTTTCAAATATGGAGGATAATTAAAATGAATACATTTGAAAATAGATTGATACCAATGAAATTGTCTTCTGGCTTTAAGCGGCATCCAGTTAAGTGAGTCGTACATGAGACAGTGGTGTGTTCTATAGGGGCATCTAAGGACAAAGCGGCATAGGGAGTTAAACACTACATTCAAGGGCCTAAGGTAAGTGTCATTAGTGTTTTGATAAACTATATCAAAATAATCAATAATGGGTAAAATAAGTTGAGAAATTAGTCTTTTCCTTATCTCCAGAGTAAAGCAGTTAATAGAACGGTAAAGTGAACCAAGACAACCATACACTCTTTTTATAATATAATCAATATGGGGCTTAAAAGAGAGTTCAGGATCAACCCAGAGTCCAAGATATTTAAACAACTCCACTTTTTCCAGGGGTGAGCCATCATCATAAATAATATTTAAATTTAAGAGATTTGGGCGCCGATGTCTTGAGCCAAACACCATGCTACAAGACTTCTTCTTGTTCAAAACAAGTTTGTTTTTGTAAAACCAGTTTTGGACTGAGTGAAAATCTAATTGTAAGGAATTCTGGGTTTGTGCTATGTCTTTATCAGCGGTGTAGATAACTGTGTCATCAGCGTATAGATGAACAAGGCAGTTGGAGCAAGACAGAGGAAGATCATTAATGAAAATGGAAAAAAGTAGTGGCCCAAGAGTGGAACCTTGAGGAACACCCCTTTCAACAATTAAATAATCAGACTGAGAACCCTGAATGGCAACATATTGACGGCGATTATGAAGATATGCATTAAACCAAAAAAGAGCATTTTGAGAAAAACCAATTAAATATAACTTATCAAGAAGGAGGTAGTGATCAACCATGTCAAAAGCTTTAGAAAGGTCAATAAAAATAGCACCAGTGACCTGGTCTTTATCAAAGGATGAGAGCACATCTATAGTAAACTTTAACAAGGCAGTGGTAGTTGAAAAGGATGGTCTAAACCCAGATTGAGATGATGATAAGATATTAAATAAATCAAGATAATGTGACAGTTGATTAAAAATCAATTTCTCAAAAACCTTTGCAATAAAACAAATAATAGAAATTGGACGATAGTTGTTCATGTCAGCTGGGTTTCCACCTTTGAAAAGAGGGGTAGCACAGGCACATTTCCATACTGAAGGAATTAGGCAAGTAGAGAGAGACAGGTTAAATAGGTCTGTGAGGGGATACATCAACACATGAGCTGCTAATTTAACAAACTTGGCTTCCACACCATCTGGACCAGCACTACTACCTTTAAACTCAAAGATCGCATTGTAAACATCCATGGGCAAAATCATTTGAAAAGAAAATGAATTGTTGCAAGTTGTAAGGTTCAAGGAGTCAGCCGCACCAAAGCAATTGGCATCAGGGGGACCAGAAATGGAGGTAAAATGCTGATTAAAGGCCTGAGAAATTAGTAAGGGATCAGAGATAGTTTGATCATTAACATTTATCTGGTTTATAAGGCCTTTGTTAGTTTTGTTGAGAACACGGTTCAGCTGATTCCAGAACTGTCTGGGGTTGTTGAAGTCCTGAGATAGACTATCTTTATAATAATTTGATTTTGCATTTCTTGTTTTGGTCTTGCAAGAGTTCCTCAAACCTTTGTAAATTTCCCAATCAACAGAATCTTTAGACTGGCGATATTTGGCCCAGGCTTTGTCTCTTTGTTTAAAAAGATTGATGAGGTCTGAGTTGATCCAGGGTAAATGCCTGCCTTTAACTCTGATTAACTTAAAAGGTTCATACAATGGTTCAGATCAAAACGTTGACAAAACTAGCACTTTTGAGAAAGTCTGATAATTGCTCTACCACCGTTTTGGTCATAAAATGGATGTGGGTGGGCACCTTGAAAAATCTTTCAAAAACATGTTAAACTCTCGATGTATAAAAAGCCTCTCCCTTACCCCCCTCTCCCTAACCCAGCCTCTTCCTAAACCCCCTCTCCCTCCAACTTTATACACGTCACAAACGTGCCAGAAAATGGGTAGGTGTGACACTACCAGCAAGGGGGATACTATGAGTTCAATACAACCATGGTGTGATTGCAGCCACGGACTGAATGCTTGCTGAGTGTACCCTTACACACTGACGATCAAAGACAGATGTAAGCGGGTGTTAGTAAGTATTTAGGCCGGTGTAAAAGGGGTTCTACTGTGGAACATCTCTATAGGTTATCACTGGTTCTCTGTCTATAGGAGGAGATCCACGGTACTCTGTAGAAGCGCGAGCAGGATCAATCAATCAATCAATCAAAGCTTTATTTGTATAGCGCATTTCATACACAGAGGCAACACAATGCGCTTTATAGAGAACAAGGGAGGGGGGCATACGACCCACTCTCTACATATTCCAGAGGGAAGCAAAATAAAACAGTATCACCCGGGGGCCAGAAAGGTGAGCTGTAAAAATTCTTCCCTAACCCCTCTCAACAAGGCGATCGAGCAAGCTCCTGGAGTATGTTTGTCTAACGGCTAAGAACATTTATGGAGCAATAAATTTCATTTTCAGAGCAAAAAAGGCTAAAAACATCATAGGAGAGACATGGCAAATACTGGGGTATGCCTGTGTGTGCGTGAGTGTGCCTGGGCCCAGATAGAGGCAGGGGTGGGGGTAGGAAAAGGATATGAACCTGGGTTAGGGTGAGGGGAAGGGGGACTGGGCCCAGGTTCAGGCCTGAAGCCAGACGTGGACTGGTGCATGTCTGTGTGTGTGTGTGTGTGTGTGTGTGTGTGTGTGTGTGTGTGTGTGTGTGTGTGTGTGTGTGTGTGTGTGTGTGTGTGTGTGTAAACTAAATGCACAGAGTGGGAAGGAGCTAGTCATGGGGAGGCATTCCAGGAGCCATAGGGTGGACTTTTGGCCGAGGACGGGGGGGGGGGGGGGGGCTTCTACAGGGTGGCCTGCAGGAGACAGGGGGAGTCTACAGGACCTGTTTAGAGTATAAGAGGGAGAGACACTAGGGAGGAGGACAGGGTTAGTGGCTGTACTGGACATCCACAGCAGACACGGGGGTATCTATCGGACTCAGGGAGGTCTGCGGGTGACAGTGGGGCATCCACTGGACCTGGTTAGAAGATAGGAGGGAGAGAGAGAGGCACTAGGGAGAGGGGAGGCAGAACAGGGTCAGAAGCACACAGAGCCATAAGAGAGCAACAGATATTAAAACAGAACGTGCCAGTTGCAGGGCAACCAGCATCTGTATACACATCTAAATATACACACGGTGCATTACAGGATATACACCAATGTATACAGAGGATTCACAGGCAGGCTGGAGGCTGCCTTTCTGTGTCTCAAGGTCCTGGTTAGTGATTGTAGGCTAGGCTGAAAAGGTACGTCTTGAGGTCTCGCTTGAAGACCTCTGTTGTTTCAGCCCTTCTTAGGCACTCCGGCAGGGTGTTCCAGAGGTTGGGGGCATAGAAACTAAAAGCTGCCTCTCCGTGTTTCTTGGTCCTGGCTTTTGGGACTGTTACGAGTTCAGTACCTGAGGATCTGAGTGGTCTGTTGGGCATGTACCTCACAAGCATGTCTGAAATATATTCTGGTGCGTGACTGTGGAGAGATCTATAGACTAGTAATAGTATTTTAAAGTCTATTCTTGAGTTGACAGGTAATCAGTGTAGTGATTTTAAAACTGGTGTTATGTGTGCCCTCCGTGTAGTCTTAGTGAGGGTGATTGTAGTTTCGAGATTGCTTTCTTTGGTAGGCCTGATAGTAGAGCATTGCAGTAGTCCAGCCTGCTTGTGATGAAAGTATGCATTAATCTTTCAGTGTCAGCCTGAGAGAGAAAGGGGTGCACCTTGGCATGAAGACATCTATTATTGAGTCCTGAGGAGAGAGGCGCTTCTCTCAGACCCCCTTCTATCTGCTATTCATGACTCAATACTGCTCTGTGTGTGTGTGTGTGTGCGTGTGTGCGTGTGTGAGTGTGTGTGTGTGTGTGTGTGTGCGTGTGTGAGTGTGTGTGTGTGTGTGTGTGTGTGTGAGTGTGCGCGTGTGTGTACGTGTGTGTTCTGTGGACTGTTGCTCAGTTCTGTGTGTGAGGTCCTGACGCCAGGCCGGTCACTTCTCTACTCATTCTGCTCGTTCATCCTCTCTTTCCCTCCCTCAGATCTGCCTCTTAAACAGTAAAGGAGAGCTGGGAAGGACCAGGGTCTGTGTGATACTACAGGCAGGGATGGAGAGCTAGGCTGGACCACGGTCTCATAATAATAATAATAATACATTTTATTTATATAGCACACTTTCACATCACAAGAAATCTAAAGGTGCTTCACAGCGAGAAAGAAGAAAAAACAACAAAAAACAGTTAAAAACACAGATAGAGCAGCAAGTACTTATACAAACAATAAATACACCATCTACAAATAACACTAAACAACCAATAAGGTAAGACAAACACAAGAGCAGCTAAAAACAGGGCACTACTGGAAGGCAGACTGAAACAAAGAAGTCTTCAGGCTGGTTTTAAACGCAGGGGGTCCGAGGCCATGGTGGATCCTGGTGGCCGGTTCCACAGGCATGGCCCCACCCAAGAAAAGACCCCCCATGGTTGACAGCCTGGTGCGTGGGATGGAGAGGAGGTTTGAACTGCCAGACCTGAGTGACCTAGACGAGGATTGAGGGGAGAGGAGGTCCTGGAGGCAGGTCGGGCTGGAACGTTGATGGCCTTGTAGACCATCAGGAGAACCATCAGGAGAACCATCAGGAGAACATTGTAGGTTATCTGCTGCTTTATTGACAGCCAATAAGGTGAGTGGAGGACTGGGGTGATGTTCTGAGTTCTGGGTTTGTGTGATTCTGTAGGATGAAGCAGGACTGCAGGGGGATCTAACTGAGCTGGCGGAAGGATCTGACGCCCTGCAGGGGGATCTAACTGAGCTGGCGGAAGGATCTGACGCCCTGCAGGGGGATCTAACTGAGCTGGCGGAAGGATCTGACGCCCTGTAGGGGGATCTAACTGAGCTGGCGGAAGGATCTGACGCCCTGCAGGGGGATCTAACTGAGCTGGCGGAAGGATCTGACGCCCTGCAGGGGGATCTAACTGAGCTGGCGGAAGGATCTGACGCCCTGCAGGGGGATCTAACTGAGCTGGCGGAAGGATCTGACGCCCTGCAGGGGGATCTAACTGAGCTGGCGGAAGGATCTGACGCCCTGCAGGGGGATCTAACTGAGCTGGCGGAAGGATCTGACGCCCTGCAGGGGGATCTAACTGAGCTGGCGGAAGGATCTGACGCCCTGCAGGGGGATCTAACTGAGCTGGCGGAAGGATCTGACGCCCTGCAGGGGGATCTAACTGAGCTGGCGGAAGGATCTGACGCCCTGTAGGGGGATCTAACTGAGCTGGCGGAAGGATCTGACGCCCTGCAGGGGGATCTAACTGAGCTGGCGGAAGGATCTGACGCCCTGCAGGGGGATCTAACTGAGCTGGCGGAAGGATCTGACGCCCTGCAGGGGGATCTAACTGAGCTGGCGGAAGGATCTGACGCCCTGCAGGGGGATCTAACTGAGCTGGCGGAAGGATCTGACGCCCTGCAGGGGGATCTAACTGAGCTGGCGGAAGGATCTGACGCCTGCTCTTCCTCCTGCCTGGGATTTACATAGAGAGCTTTGAAATGCATGAGGACAGGATCCCCTCATGGGAGACCACTTCTGATCCATAGAATAAGGGCTTCGCTCCCCTGCCTCAACCCCTCACTCTGTGTGTGTGTGCGTGTGTGTGTGTGTGTGTGTGTGTGTGTGTGTCTGTCTGTTCATCTGTGCACAGCTACACATTACTGTTGAATGTTACAATTATATATGGACAGATATGCTCCCCGCCCTTCCCAACAACACTCAGATCTCAGGCCTGGATCTCTGGACTCAGTACAGCCGCCTGGATCTCTGGACTCAGTACAGCCGCCTGGATCTCTGGACTCAGTACAGTCCAGCCCGCCTGGATCTCTGGACTCAGTACAGTCCAGCCGCCTGGATCTCTGGACTCAGTACAGTCCAGCCGCCTGGATCTCTGGACTCAGTCCAGCCGCCTGGATCTCTGGACTCAGTACAGTAGCTATACTCAGAATTACTTGAATATACAGGCATTCAGTAAATACACATTAGAATATACAGGCATTCAGTAAATACACGTTAATATACATATTCTAATAGGCTACACATCCATTTAATTCAATTGACATAGTTAGATTTTTATATTTTTGCATTTTTTGTAGCCTGCTTTTTTACATGTATTTTTTTTTAGCACACTTAGGAACTCGCAGTAAAGATTTCATTGTACATTGTAGTACTATAGGGAGGGACAGTAATCTCATCGCCCCCTAGTGGTAGCGTTCCTAATGCCGAGAGAATGAATGGGATTTCTCATAGACACGTCTTTTGAAAAATGATATCTTGGTCGACACCGAAAAGTTAGTAGAATGCCTTAAACTTGGAGACAAACTTTATTGATTCTGGTGATCATAGTTGATTTACAACCATAATCTGAATTATGAAAATATTTTTCTTAAATTCCATTGACTTTGACTGGAGGAATGGAGCAATTTCGAAAATTTGAAAGAAGGCGAAATACTGTTTGAAATTCTCACAGTTGGTAGATTATTAATGTAAAAACACTCAAGTTTTTGTTTTGATAACTTAACCGAAATGGCTTCGTAGTAAATATGAGCAAATCCGGTCTATGGGAGTTTACATTGAAACTCCGATAGGAACAAATCCGCTAGGGGCGCATGTTTTCACTTTCCCTCCCTATGATGGTGCATGTGACAAATAAAACATTGAACTTGAACCTGTGTGACTTCAGTGCCTGACCATTTCAACAGCCTCCTCCAGGTCCTTCTCTGGGCTCTGATGGTTCCCTCTACCCCAGGCAAACACGTCACAGTGATCATGACCCAGTTAGGATCCTCCTCCAAGGGGAACAGCATTTTATTACAAGTAAATGGTAAATGTGTTTTACCCATCAGGGAGTATTTTAGCATACTCATCAGGAAATGAGTCAGCTACTTTAATATTTCGGGTGAATGAAGAGGATTTGGGCCTTGGTGATGCTGGGGGCTGGGTTTTAATCAGTGTGAGTCTAGAAGTTTAAACTCAGCAGGGAGACGGAGCAGAAGGGAGAGAGAGAGGGATGAAAAGAGAAAGGTAAGGAGGTAGAGAGGGACTCAGACGGTGTGAGCTGTTGGGCAGACAGACTGAAGCTCCGCTAGCATTACAGCAGTTGAGCACTGCAGTGCTGAGGTGTCCAGGGTTAGGGTTAACTTGTGTGATTACAGAGCTAAATTAGTATGTTCATCTGCCCTGGATCATTACTGTCACACCCACACACCCCAGGGACACACACAACCTAGAGTCACACACACACAGCTCAGAGTCACACACACCTAACACACACAGCTCAGAGTCACACACACCTCACACACACAGCTCAGAGTCACACACACCTCACACACACAGCTCAGAGTCACACACACCTCACAGACACAGCTCAGTCACACACACCTCACACACACAGCTCAGAGTCACACACACCTCACACACACAGCTCAGTCACACACACCTCACACACACACAGCTCAGAGTCACACACACCTCACACACACAGCTCAGAGTGAGACACACCTCACACACACAGCTCAGAGTCACACACACCTCACACACACAGCTCAGAGTCACACACACCTCACACACACACAGCTCAGTCTCACACACCTCACACACACACAGCTCAGTCACACACACCTCACACACACAGCTCAGAGTCACACACACCTCTCACACACACAGCTCAGAGTCATACACACCTCACACACACAGCTCAGAGTCTCACACACAGCTCAGAGTCACACACACCTCACACACACAGCTCAGAGTGAGACACACCTCATTTGTATTACAGTATGAATTCCTGCAGCACACCCCTGGGAGCCTGGAGCATACACACACACACACACACACACACACATGTACGCACACACACATGTACACACACACACTCGTACAGCTTTCCCAAGGGAAATTATCCAAGCCTAGAGGAGGTCCGTGCAGCCTGGAAGGTGTGTGGCAGCAGGAAGAGCTGGGAAGCAGAATAACAGGCTGGGACCCCCCCCCCCCCCATCACACCACTACAAGACAGGAGGAACCAGCCCTCCAGCACCATACTAAAGGTCACACGAAAGGACAACATTTTAACACCACAGGTCTCAACTTGACTTTATTGTAATATACCCATCACACGTAATAATCTAACATACCCATCACACGTAATAATCTAACATACCCATTACACGTAATAATGTAATATATCCATCACACATAACAAGTGGATGTAACTAATGAATTTAGTTTACTTTATTAGACAGTAGTTAAAATACATGCTAGAGCAAGTCATGCATCATAACAATGTCTACAACCCCTTATACACCGGCCTAAATGTGCCAAAAGGATGACTCAAAAAAAGTCAAAGACTTATTTCTGTTGTGGTCCTTGGTCTCGGCACATAACACATTAATAGCACACACACCCGCACCCACCACCGCACACACACCCGCACCCACCACCGCACACACACCCGCACCCACCACCGCACACACACCCGCACACACACCCGCACCCACCACCGCACACACACCCGCACACACACCCGCACACACACCCGCACCCACCACCGCACCCACAACCGCACACACACCCGCACCCACCACCGCAATGTTCCAGTTCAACCACAGGTGGGACCTCTGTCCTTGGATGCCCATTATAGGGGCTGCCCACTCTGGACACTGAAGGCCTGAAGGAACCTTTCTGACTCCCATCATTCGGCTTTCCTCCAATTTCCTCTAGTTTCTCACACTAAACTAGAGTAATCTGTTCCAGGGCCTTGGATGAATAAATTAGCCTAATATTGATGTAAAGGTTGATAATAGAAGACACGGGTGGTGGAGAGGGCTTTAGTTGTGGAGGAGAATTAGCTTCAAATGAGAGTACAGAAAAGGGCGTGTTGGTTAGAATGTAGCACCCGTAATTCCCCCATTTACATAAGGGTCATAATGGGCGCGCAACTCCATTAATCTTCCCCCCAATTTAATTAGTCTGTGTGATGACAGGACAGTGCCTTGAAGAACTAAAGAACACTGCAGTCACAAAGATCTGAGCGGAGTGCCTAAGTGGATAAGGAAGAGAGAACCGCCATGGGACCTTAAATCTGAAACTAGAAAAACCGCGTAGCGGCTAAATGCCTCCGCCCAACAATGCAAGTTGCAGTTAACATTCTGACATTTGAATACCAAAATCTAATCCAATTAATCTAATTAAGTCCAACTGGACATTTTGGCCAAA